>NW_025831685.1:0-1793 GCF_002878395.1 Capsicum annuum | reverse complement strand
AATAATGAATTTACTAACCTTTATGAGCGCATCCTCAATCACTCCTTTGGGATGGGATATGGTCTCATTTGCCAGCTGCAGTAGTACAGAGCTTGGTCTAGGCTTCCCCAAACCCAACTTGTTGAATAAAGATAGGGGAATAAAGTTGATACTTGCCCCTAAATCACTAAGTGCCTGCACCACCTTACTATTGCCAATCTAAATGGGAAGAGTAAACTTACCTGGGTCCTTAAGCTTTTTCGGCATCTTTTGAGTGACAACTAAGCTACACTCTTTAGTGGGTGTTATTGCCTCCACATCTTGCAATTTTATCTTATTAGCAACCATACCCCTCAAGTACTTATCGTACTTGGGCATACCCTACAAAACATCTAACAAAGGTAAGTTACTGTAAAGCTCTCTAAACGTGTCAAAGAACTTCTTAAATATTGCATCCTCCTTCGCTTTAATTTGCCTCTAAAGGAAGGGTAGTGGAATCATCTTCTTCACTTCCTCTACAACAACTTTTTCTTTCAAGTACTCAAACTTTCTTGAATTTTTAGCAACTCTGTCATTTATCTGTGGGGTCACCACACCATCATCTACCTATTTTGTTGCCTTGAGAGGTTCTCCTTAAAGCTCTTTACCATTTATTAAGGTGATTTCCATAACCTGCTTTGGATTTTCTGTATCTGCTGGCAAACCACCTTGTGGTCTAGTATTCATTGCTTATGATTATTGCCCTAACTGCAACCCTAAACTTCTTGTGTCCGCTTGCTGATTTTTCATGTATGCAGTCAACTATGCTTGATTAGCTAAAAATTGCTTCAACATCTTTTTCATATTGCTAGTTGACTGATATAGTTGGGCTTATGGCTGTGGAATTTGTTGTTGTTGTACATTCCAAGGATGAGTTTGCCACTTCATATTGTAGGCGTTATCAAAATTTGGTCTTTATGTATTGCCTACATACATCACAAATTCTAGATTTAAAGCACACATGGCCGCTGAATGGCTACTATTTCTACAGACTTAACACTAACTTGTAGCTTGTTGGATGGTATTAACTGTGGCTGCAGGTTGTGGAGCTCTAAATTTTAGGCTACTAAATTGAGTGTATTATGATTAAGAACTTCTACAAAAGTATGAGCAAATACCTCATTGGAGTGTTGGTGGTGTGGATAATCCCAATGAAGGTCCTTGAAACGTTCCCAAGCATACTATAGATTTTCATCAGGATTTTATTTGAAGCTCACTATCTCACTACAAAGTCTCGTAGTCTTGCCTGATGGAAAGAATCTGATGAGGAACTTTCTGGCTAAGTCATCCCACGATGTGATCGAATTAGTCGGATCCACATTAAACAACCTTTTAGCTTTCCCCAATAGTGAATGGAGAAAAAGTATCAGCCTCACATAATCTATACTCACGCTAGTCGGAATGAATATGTCAGTAAGCTCAATGAAAGTCTGCAAGTGGACTTGTAGATCCTCATATGAAAGTCTTGCAAACTATCTACTTCTGATGAGAAACTGCACCATATTATGTTTTAACTCAAAATTCCGCCCAGCAATCAGTCTTTGAATTAGGGAAGTCAAGGTCATAGAAAGTGGGACTGCCACTTCCCTAACTGTCATGCGTGCTTGTTGTTCTGTAGCCATTATCGCAGGATTCTCTTGGTCTTCTGTGATTTAAGGAATTTGGGGGGAAAGGATTATTTCTCTCCTTCATTGATGGTAAAGTTTCTCGGGTTTTGGGCTAGGTACCAACTCCTTATCCTTTGCCAGATTACTAACCTAAAAATCAATTTCCTG
>NW_025831684.1:0-1003 GCF_002878395.1 Capsicum annuum | reverse complement strand
AAATTTAAAAATATTAGTAAACTAATTTATGAGCATATAATTAATTTCTTTTCTAATTTCTCAATTTAAGTTCATCTTTGCAATCAGGAAGATGAAGACGAAAATCATCAAGTGGATCAATTATTTTACTCAAATTTTCTTGTGTGTGATGAAAAATATATAATTTTATTTATAATTTCACGTGACAAGAATCCATGCTAGTTAAATATGATACTTTAAGCGTAATTTTATACTAAATTTAAAAAAAAAAGAATGAAACTCACCACAATGAACAACAAGAATCAATTAATTCTCTCTATAGTTGATGCTTAAAAATATTGATTCTCATTTGACCAGAAAAGAGATCTTAAAAATAATTTGATCTTAATTCATATCATTACCTTAATTTTTTTTATCTTTATCAGTAATTTTAATTTTCAGTATATAAATATGTTTGATATTTTCAAAAGCAGTAAATTAAATTGTTCACAATTTTTTTCAATTAATAAAAGATAATTAAAAAAATACATCAGAACCATACTCGAATCGATAGAAATAAAATATAACCTCATATAATAACAAATTTTAACCCCCCTTTCCCCCTCCTCTTCATCTCCATGGTATTTGTACAAAACTCTTTCTTATGAAAAATAAATTATTAAAGATTAATACTAAGAAATAAGAAAAAAAGTGATGAATTATTCATGCAACAAAAAGAAGTTCTCTACAATCAATTTTTTTTCTTAAACTATTTTAAATAAAAGTTCATATAATATATTAATTTTGTTACGGCTATTTTCATGTACAAAAATAAATTAAATAATTCATTTTGATTAAAAGTTATAAAAGATAATCAAATTAAAGCATTTTGATCTTCTGAGTAGCAAAGAGAAAGATTAAAGCTTTGTCATCTTGTACTTCATAAAGCATGAAGTACAAGTAATTTAATAAATAAAATAATTAAAGGATATTTGACGTTTAAATTTTGTAATTGACTTGATAAATAATATATAAGTATGAGAAA
>NW_025831683.1:0-1281 GCF_002878395.1 Capsicum annuum | reverse complement strand
TGGAAGACTACACATGAAAGTGTAAAACTCGCTGCTAGTACTACCTTTTGATAAACAATTCTTAGCTTTCTATAGCCCAACAATTATCATATAATAACTTAAATACTTACTAACTTAGAATCTTCATGTGTATCACCATTCCAGGAGTGCACACTATCGAGAGCTTCAACTCTTATTTCTATTAGCTCAATTGTCAAGGATTCAAATTTAGATTCTAACACTTAACATGGATATCCCCAAACCTTTAATGAACCATACTACTTCCGTCATAGCCTACTGGTATCATATCTTTAAACTTATATATTTACCTAATCCATGAGAAACAAAGTCATACCAAAAAGGCTCAACATCATTTATCTATAACTCCTTGACTTTACTATTAAGAACACCATATACTATATAACTAGCCTTCTTCCATGTAGCCACTCAAGGGTACTACTAACCATATACAACACTTAATAACTTAAGAAAATAATGCAACACCATATCACCTTGGGCACAGATCTATATAATACTTAAAACATCATACATATTTACAAATAACTAAACTTTAACTCTTACATCACTATTCAAGGCTACTAGATCACTTCTATATAACTAGCATCACTAACCAAGAAATCATTACTTCTACCTTCATGATCATCCACTGTTCAAACTTCATGTCTAGTGCTAGACATGGCTTCATAGACACCCTAGGACACTTGAACTCTGTGCTCTGATACCAATTTTGTAACGCCCTGAGACTACCCCTTGGACATCACACGGTGCTTAGGACCACAAGTGATCCCAAGCTAACCCTTATCCTGGCATAACCCATGAGTAACTAATAAGATACATTAATCTAGAAGAAATAAGCAAAAGAGATGTCTTTGCTGAATATGTTCAAACCAAAACTATCAAAAGGAATTATAACTTTGGTCATACAAAACAAAAACAAAAATTTAATACATCAACTGTACTGAATGTCTATAAAGCCTCTACTAATATTGACTATAGGTATCTGGGACATGACCCCCAACTATCCTTAATCAATACGACTGAATAAAAAAAACAATATGCAACTCAAACTATGATTGACTCGAGTTCTCAAATCTAAAGGACTCATCACCTGCTGATTGAAAGTTGCAACACTGTCTAATTATGATGTGTGGACTACAACTGGTACCTACATTATGAGATAATGTAGCACATAGATATATATGTAGATCAGTACTTCTAGAATGTACTGAGTATGTGGGGGTGAATGCATAAGTAAAACAATAGCCGAATATTCATATAAAA
>NW_025831682.1:0-1166 GCF_002878395.1 Capsicum annuum | reverse complement strand
TGGGTTTTGGATCCTGGCGCTCCATCATGACTGATATCCCCCAACAGAGAGTAGGATATACCTGCAGCGCTTCAAGCACGCCAATCATGAGTTGCTGAATCTACTGCTACATCATTAGCTGAAACAATTACAACAATGACATCAGTCTGTGCTGACACATCTGCCACAGTGGTTGGTGGAATGAAAAACTCCCCAACATCCTCACTAACACTTGATGAAGGCCCACTAGTCGAGGCTTCCACAGCTCTTGCTCTTAATGCTTCCTCCATAGGCTCTCCCTCCACTTTTGATATTCGCATTGCTTTTTTTATCTTCTCTTTGTCTGCATTCTTCTTGGATTTTTTCTCCACTCTCCTTTCTTCTTCACTATTAGTTATTTTCCTCTTGCCTTTATCTTTCTTGTCTACCTTATATTTTTTCTTATTCACTAGTTTTCCAGTGATATCAAACAACAGGCCTTCATCTTCAGATTCTTCAGCAGTAGGGTCTGAAAGTAATACAAGTTGGTGATGCTGTAGTACCACAATATCTTCTTTTACCTTTCCCAAAGCTACTTTGAAATTCGCAAGATCTAGGGATGATATCTCACTCAATATTGCATTAAGATGGTTGTCCAACTCATCAATACGTCTAAACAAATTTGGAAGGGCTTAATTGCCACTTTAATCCTTTTATCCACAACAAATTTAAATTGGCTAGCAAACAGCTTCAACTATGCATCAAACCTCTTCCCTTGCTTTACCATTTTCCTAAAATTAAAAAGATTAAAGGCATAATCTCATGCACTGAAGCTTCCCTTACAGAAGATGTTGCCTGTACAGCTTTGGGAATTGACACCTCCACATTTGGCATTGAACTAGTATCAGCAGTAATTATTTGCACTTCATCAGTCTTGACTAGATCATTTTCAACCCCTGTTCCTTTGCCTAACACTAGCCTAGGCTGATTTTCATCATACTTGATGGGGTTGTGAGTTTTTTGAGTAGGAATCTCTTGATCTATGTCTATAATCTCAGGTACATGAGAAGCCTTACATAGCTTTGTAACAAAACAAGGAAAGGGATATGTAGTGTTGGGTCTTGTTTCCCGAATCTTTATTTCATCCGTAATAATCTCCCTAAAGTTCAAGGAAAGCATAGACATTAAACTCACCACCAAATCTGCCC
>NW_025831681.1:0-3073 GCF_002878395.1 Capsicum annuum | reverse complement strand
ACCCACCGGTGTAGCTAATGAAAAATGATAAAAAATACTCTTAGGACAAAAACCAAAATGAATAGCTACATAAGGGGTGACATAGAAAAGGGTAGACCCCGAGTAAAGTAGAAAATATACATCACGAGAAAAAAACTGTAATGTACTAGTAATAATATCAGGAAATGCCTTCAATTCTAGATTGGGGTCATGATCTTAAAGTTAATTTCAGCCAGTAGCGGTATGAGAAGTAGCAACCTTTGGTGCTGGAGCTGAAGAGGTAGCAACCAAACATTATTAGCTCTAGTGGAAATACTAACGGGAAGACAATGTTTCTTTATATGACCAGGCTGCCCACTGTTGAAGCACATGTTCCTCCCCATAGATCAATAACCACGGTTAAGATGACCATAAAATATGTAAGGATGATAAGGTGGGGTTGAATTAGCTTCATTAGTCAGAGATTGGGCTTCTTGTTTCTTAACCCCACTGTTGCTCTGCAAGTGACGATCACAAAAATACTTAGGATAAGGAGCACTAACAGTCGAATGTAACTCCCCCAATTCCTCTCCTTAGTAAACTATCCTCAATCTATACCACTGTTCAGCTAATTCACACCCTACCCAGAATACCTGATCTTCTTAAATTACCTCTTTTCTGTCTTTGTCAGTTTTCTTCTCTCGTTGACTTGACTAAACGGCCATGATAAAGAAGTCATTAACTAGGTTAATAGATGAATAAAATGATAGAACTACCATTAGAAACTTCACTATGAGGCATCGAGGCATAAGTATTTTCAGCCCTATAAACCCAAGAAGGGCTTGTAGGAATTGATGGAATTTTATGAGGGGCGGTAAAATCAGGAGTAAGGACCCTAGATCGAGTTTGCATTCCATAGACATGGAAATATCCATCCATATAACCTAAGTTAGGATAGAAGAGTTTTTACGAGAATCAGGTCTTCAAGGAGGCATGGTCTGAAATATGATTAATCAAAAGTTAGAGAGTTTTCAATAACCTAGACTATATAGGCTAAAAAAATAGAACATAAGAAAGGGAGACATTCCAAAATGCCTTATAGCCTCTCCCTTATATGTTTGACACGCTAAACACCAATAAAAGAGACTCAACTTGACACGACTTCATGGACACCCAATTAACAATGAACCAAGGGCTCTGAAACTATCATGTCACAACATGAACCAAGGCCTGGACATGACGAGGATCTCAAGTATGTCGAGGATCGAAGACCACCTCCTTTACCCTTGCAAGCCAGAATTCAATACCATTAGCTACAGATGAATTTCAAACATATAACAAGATAAAATAATCAATAATAAGGAAATTATAAGAATTCAACCGAAATCCTAATCCAGATAACCTACAAAGCCTCTGGAAAGACCAAAACTAATCTAAGTCAAGATATGCCCCAAATGATAGCCAAAAGAATACAATAGAAGTAGTCTTAGTCATAAATTAAACAATACTTCAAAATAATAGCCCTTCTGGAACCTGGAAGATCACTAATTTAAAGCTTACTGCTGACAACCCAAAAATCCTATCATTGTTTAAGAAAAATAGAAGTATCTTTGATTCCTGCATTGTGTAAGGATACAATATTCAGAGATAGTTAGTGGGGTGGGTTCTAGTATGTAACTCAGGTAAGGGATAAAATAAGGCCAAGTCCAAACCACAGGAAAATCAACATGCACACATTGTATATGCATAAATATATATAACATGCTAGGATAGGGAACAAGGTTTAGCATGAAAGTAAAACATTAGTCTGGAATGTGTAGCTTTCCCATTATCTAAGCACCCATGGGCTATATGGGTCCATCTTTTACTGTTGGTTAGGCCTCTGTGCTTGTTAGTCGCACGAACTGGAGATATCTAACAAAGACTAGGGAATTCCCCAAACCTATGCCAATGGACGATACATAGCTATAATATAATATTAACTGTGCACACGATTATTATGACCTTCATTCTAGCAAACATGGTTTCCAATGTTTGTCCTACCTTGGACTTACACCATAACGGTGAGCAACACAGTCCCCTTTAAGAAAATTTAAAACAAGTTTCATATAACCTATTCATTAACTATGGAATTATACATAAGGCACATCACTGGTATTTTCATACCATTTATCTTGCAAGCTTATTACAATAATATTCGGGAATGCATCAACCCTTTTTGTTCATTAAATTAAGTTATAGGAATGCCTTGACCTACTTTAGTTTGTCATATCAACTTAAATTTAGGGAATGCCTCTACCCCTTTTTTTATTATATCAAAACATAGCCAAAAGGGCCTTAAAAATCCATGTTCATTGTTTAACCATTTAAGCAATGCAATAGTATAGGTTAATAAATAAAACCAAGTGACAATTCCACAATTCAAGTTCTCTTCTCCTTTCTTTCTCTTCTTTCTTTTTGATACTTGGTTGGTAGGGTCAGGGCCTTTCTCGCTGGGCGGGAGTCATTCCTTCTGAGACGGATCTCACTCTTTTGAAATAGGCCCATGTCTACTAGTTCAGTTGAAAACAAGGTGTCGAACTAGACTGATAACTGATCGTCTATCGAATCGCCTCTTTTATTTAAAGGCAGGATGCCGAGAATCGTGTCGACGCGAAGGCATGTGTGGGACTTTAGTCAATCTGCAAGACCTTTCATTTAAGATGCCTTCTGTATCACCGGTCTTGGCAAGAATACCTGATTATATCTCTATAATAAGCTGCGACGAAGCGAATCTCTCGTCTGGAACCATTTATGCAAGTGGATTGAGGGAACAGAATTATTCAAAATCAATTTCCAAGTTCAAAACATCAGTTTAGGGGAATAGGTCGACCCCTTTTCAATTTCCCACTCCCCTGCTCAACATTAGTTCAAAAAGGTTCAATTCAAAGCATGAACAACTCATACAAACTATCGGAAAACAATTTAAGGATCAACCATTCCAAAATCCTCAAACCATTACAAAACCCATTTTCAAATACATATAAATAAATCATTTAAAACACCTGCTTTTCATAAAATAAAATTGTGAAGAAGAGTAACATTTTTGAGATATCAAGAATTACAAAATGTAATC
>NW_025831680.1:0-1718 GCF_002878395.1 Capsicum annuum | reverse complement strand
AATGTTATGAGTCCTTCACCTTTATGATATGCATTGTTAGATCCTTTGCTCCCATTTTTAGCTTATATGTCAGCATGAGTCACGTATTAGTTTCAGATCTTAGTCAGTCAATTATGACCCAGTTCGTAGGTGCCTCGTGCACCGCCCCTATATTTCAACGAAGTGTGTTTAGAGGAACATAGAGACCCAAGGGAGAGATACCCCATGATATTATAATTATTTCATGCCATTAAACTCATTCAGTTGCATGTTCAACTTTCCTTATGCAGTTAACGTTACTTGTCATTTCATAGCCAGTTATGATTTCAAGAGTCAGTTCTGTCAGATATTCATGCATTAGATATGCATGTTCAGTAGAAAGAGTTTAGTTTTTTAGTGTATTCAGTCATGCATTCATGAGAACAACTCAGTTATGCATCCATGCATCAGATATGCATGTCTATTATGAGAATTCAACTTATGAGTAGCTTCAGTTGAGTATTCTATGCATCAGATATGTATGTCCAGTATGAGAGCTTAGTATATCAGTAGTTCTAGTTGCTTGGTCATGTTTCAGATGCTCCCGTTCCTTGAGTATGTTCAGTCGATTAGTATTCTTAGACTATCAAGAGATATTCGAGGATGAATGTTTCCAATGGGGAGATATTGTAAGACCCTACAAAATTCTCTCATAGTCTGAGCCTTAGAGCGTGTTCAATAAAGTGTTAATCCGGCCCTAAAAGATTGAGAAGTGTCTTCCCAAGTGAGAAGTATTTTAACCATGTATAATTTCCCTAATATCAACTTTTTGTCATGTAGATCATTGAATAATCTTTTCATCGATATCAAATTTTCCCTAATCCAACACTCAGACAAAGAGTTAGAGCCACTTTAGTAAGACAGTGTACCACCTGTTACATTAGCGTGTTGTGGAGCTAGCCAAAATGACAATCGTCAAAATCCAGTGAGCCTCCGCAATTATGGAGCATCGCGCCAAGTCTTAATTTCAGTGTTGTCATTTTCCAGTTCACCAACGCGATTCCACTTAAGATATTGGTACAATTTGAACACCTAAGACATTGGTAGGATGTCCTTTTAACACGTCGTGCCAGTGCACCTAGGAACAATTTGAACACCTAAGACATTGGTAGGATATCCTCTTAACTGTAGTATGAGGAATTTTCTAAAATAAGAGTAGATTTACCCCTACTCTTCCCAGATACTTAAGATCATCCTTAGTTCACCATTCCCCCCTCCCAGGCCTAAGTTCACCATTCTTTACTTGTGTACATAACTTCTCCTTAAACCTCTAAGTACAACACTCCACACCATAGGGTATCAATGTGTACATGCACTAGGTACAAATGATGCTTGTATACTTAGAACCTCATCTAAGATGATGCTACCCGGGGCTCAAAATAATTCTATAAAACTAATGCTCTTATTCAACTAAATGACTTAGCCCCAATTCATCACTACAACACAAGACCTCTAGTATATATCACAGTTACCCACTCCAATATTTCATAGTCTATCAACCTAATCTCTTTCACATATCAAATCAATCCTAAAAATTGACTCCCACAAATCTAGCATCACTATCCTCGAGCTAACATTCTTATCACAACCATCGACATATAAGGTTCAAACTTAGGATCTAGCAACAATCATGCACTACCAATGAAATATCTCGCATTATATACAAGTCCAAACAATAGAGAAATCATCCTAAAATTCCT
>NW_025831679.1:0-1297 GCF_002878395.1 Capsicum annuum | reverse complement strand
AAGAAATTGTGCTTACTGCAAGGAGATATAGAAACGTGTACAAAGCAAACTTAATGGCAGTACCTAGACCTGAGTTGACTTTTCTAAGTACAATAGAAACTGATCCCCTCCTTTGGCACAGAAGACTTGGACATACAAGTCTAAAATGACTGAACATACTTTCTTCCAAAGACATGGTATTAGGGTTACCTAAAACCAAGTTTAAGGAAGAAAAGTTATGTAGTGCATGTGTAAGGGGGAAGCAGGTAAGATCTTCATTTGAGTCAAAGAATCATATTAGTACTACCAAGTGTCTTGAACTGGTCCATATGGACTTGTATGGACCAATGAGACAACAAAACAGAGGTGGAAAAAGGTATGTTTTTGTAATTGCTGATGATTATCCAGGTTCACCTGGACTTTGTTTCTAGCCTCTAAAAAGATGCCTTTGATGTCTTTGAAATTTTCATCAAGAAAATGGAAAAGAAATTGGGCACTTCATTAGTTTCCATAAGGTCTAACCATGGAACAGAATTTGAGAATGCAAAATTTTTGGGTTTCTATTCATCACAAGGAATAGACCATAACTTTTCAGCTCCTAGAACACCATAACAAAATGGAGTGGTGGAGAGAAAAAATAGAACCTTGGAAGATATGGATAGAACAATGATGCTGGCAGCAAATGTTGCCAAAAACCTAAGGGCTAAGGTAATGAGTACTGCAGGATATATTATGAACAGGTGCATGATCAGACCAATGTTAGACAAGACTCCCTATGAGTTACTAAAAGGTAGAAAGCCTAACATTTCTCACTTTAGAACTTTTGGCTGCAAATATTTCATACACAATAATAGTAAGGATAATCTTGGAAAATTTGATGCCAAAAGTGACAAGGGGATCTTCTTATGTTATTCACCATATAGTAAATCCTATAGGGTTTTGAATAACATATCCAACTGTGTTGAAGAAAGCATACATGTGATGTTTGATGAATTCTGTGATAAGACTAACCTGCAGGAAGGAAGTAATACTGAGGAAAAGGTTGCACAACATGTTCTAGCGACTGAAACAGTCAAACCTGAAGGCATTTTCACAGGGGGAACTGAAGTTGAAGGTACAGTGATAGGGAGAACTGAGCCATCAACTGACTCTTATCAGAACATCAGCAGTGATCCTAGCATCTCACTTGGCTTGATCCCAAAAGGATTCAAATATCAAGGCTCACACCCCATTGAAAATGTACTTACTGATCTCAATTTTGGTATCAGCACAAGATCTGGACTAAGAAGTATGTGTGCATTCAAGGCATTTCTATCAA
>NW_025831678.1:0-1531 GCF_002878395.1 Capsicum annuum | reverse complement strand
TTTTAATAGGAGTGATCGCCACATATATATTAACAAGGAATAGTTCAATTCGGGTCTATATGTGTAGGAGTGATGGTCTAAATTCTATCCCGAAAGTCGGGGTGTTACAGTATATATGGTAGATGTTGAATCTGACGTCTTTGTATGTTTACTTTCTTTATATTTTGAATTTTCTTGACGAAAATCCTAGCTTCACAATAAATTTGAATTGCAGAGAGGAGAGTTGTGAAGCATTCAAAGATAACAAAGCATATGGATGTTGACTCTTCACCTAACTTAAACTCTGTATACCAAGACTTAGATAGATGGACCCACGGGCGGGGCTACGGAGATCTCAAAATTTACACTTATATATCTTAAAATGTTGAGAAGGAGAGCCTTGGAGTAACTAGTAAAGTTGCCATCATGTGACCAGGAGGTCACTAATTCAAGCCTTGGAAACGGCCTCTGACAGAAATGCAAGGCAAGGCTGCGTACAGTACACCCTTGTTGTGTGGCCCGACCCTGCCCATAGCCGGAGCTTACCGGGCTGCCCTTTATATATGTAGACGTTCAGTCCTCTTAGTTTCTTGGGAAAAGGCTCAAATATGCCACTGAACTATCAGAAATGGCTCATTTATGCCATCCGTTAAAAGTTGGGCTCATTTATGCCATCGCTGTTACAAAACTGGCTCATCCATGCCATTAATTTTTAACAGCTGGTTTTTAAAAACAGCCTTGCCATGTGGCAGCTTATTAGAGCACCACGTCGTTTGAAAAAAAAATTAACTTTTTTTAAAAAAAAATTTTAAAAAAAATTAACCATTAAAAAGAATCCACGCAACTTTTTGATCCATTGAAAATTTGTTTGATCTATGCTTTTACAATTTGATTAATTTTTCATGAATATATTCTTAAAACATTCTCCTTCGATTCGTTTTTTGTCATTTTTGACATATTAAGATTTTTTTTTTCATATTTTACCTTTAATATTAATTATTTTTTTCTTCAAATTAATTTCAAATACAATAGTAAAAAAAGAAAAATAGTTTTCTTTTTTAACGATTAGTTTCTTCAAATTAGTTTGTCAATATTGAGCGTTTTCCCTCACCATCAAATATTTTAATGATTGTTTATTTAACAGAAAGTATGAAAAATGAATCTAACAGAAACTCATATTCTGTAAACTCATATTCTGTAAGTATGTAATCCACATATTCACTGAGTGACTTTTTCCTACAATAGTAAAACTGAAAATTTGTTAGAGCACAAAATTTGCACTTTTGGAGAAACACAAGATAGAACAATTTGCACGTTTTTTTCCCTATATTTTTATAGAAAAACGAAATATCTATTGAGATATGTAATCATTATGATAAAATTTAGATTTAAAATAAATTGCACTAATTAAAATTGAATATGAGTGTTTGAAAGTTGAAATTGAATATTAGATCAGATAGATTTTGAGTCCTAAAAATTTAAAATATAACATGAATACATACTAGGAGATTTTCATTTAAGTAAAAGTTATAATAATTGTTGTTCTAAAATC
>NW_025831677.1:0-4904 GCF_002878395.1 Capsicum annuum | reverse complement strand
CAATAATGACATCTTCAAGAACTCAACAATGACATCCAATCCAAAATTAATTTATCAATATTACATACTCATTAACCGAATTACCATACAAGAATTTTTAATTATTATTCTTCTTTATTCATTTTCTTTCTTCTTCTTCTTCTTCTTCAAAAACTCAATAATGACATCTTCAAGAACTTAACAATGGAATTTAATCCAAAATTAATTTACCAAACTTACATACTCATTAACCGAATTACCATACCAAGAATCATCGTTCTCATGAAATGAAACATAAACTTCCAACAATGTCTTGAAATTGAAGAAATTAAATCAACACCATAATCAAAATCAACATCAAATTTTTTCACAATCATAAATTTAACATCAATTTTCATAGTTGAGAATTTTTTTTTTAAAAAAAAAAAAAGAAAGCTGAAGGGTCAGATGAGGTCACCATGACTGAGTGGTCCATTTTGAAGTTCTGGAAATAGCAAGAGTGGAAACTGAAGAAATGGGTGGAAACAAAGTGAAATGAAAACTAAATAAAAGAATTTTTTGAGAAAGAATGGTCATAGAGGTGGTGCAATGGAAGAGAAAAGGAAATAAAAAAGTTAAATAATTGATTTTTTAGAGTAAAAAAGGAAAAAATAACGTGTTAATGACATGGCAAGAAAAAAATGATGTGGAAATGATGTGGCAGCGAGTGCAGCTCACTGCCTGAAAGTGTCGGGGCATGACCTTTTAGGGGGTAAATATTCCACTTTAAAATAATTTAGGGGGATAAATATTCCACTTTAAAATAGTTCAGGGGGGTCATAGGACCCCCGCAAAGTATAAGTGTGTAGTTGGAATTTGGGGTAAAGGTTGGGGGAAGGGGTATTTGGCCATTTTCTCTTTATTACATGATTTTGAATTGTCAAAATTAAGAAACTCATTGGTTAATTAGGAAATTAATTCCATCTCAACATCATCTAATTAAAATCAATTTTTTCATTTTATTAATATACTAGATATCTGACCGGCCCGTGCTAGCACGGACCCAATATATGTTACTTATTTTTCAATTTATGTGACACAAATTTAGCTAATTAATCATATTTTTAATAGGTTTTAAGATATTTTAAACCGCTAACTATTGTAATTTATAATTCTTTTATGTAATTTTCAAATAATATATGCTACTCTCCCTATCTAAACTTTTATGTCGTTCATAGTCAATTATAATTTTAAAATTATTTAAGTTTTAAATTAAGTATTGTGATTTATAATACTTTTTCTTCTATTCCAATTTAGGTGCACTGATATAACTTCGAGAGTCAACCAAATATTTTATTTCTGTAAATTTTCTTAAGTTGTTAAGTATTGTGAGCTACAATATTTTTTATGTATTTTTTAAAATATATAATAGATTAATATTTTCTTAGATTTTAAGTTATTAACTATTGCAATTTATAATACTTTTTAAATAATTTTCAAATAATATATATTACTCTCCTTATCTAACCTTTTGTGGCATTAATAATCAATTATATTTTAAAAATATTTTAAGTTTTTAATTATTGTGATTCATACTACTTTTTTTTCTACTCCGTTAAAGTAACACAATGGTCAAATGGACATAACAATTAATTATGGGTAATATAATGAAACCACGATTGAAGCAGATGAAGAAGTTAATTTATTATTTTATGTCTATTTTACCTTTTTTCAATTACGTATTATTACTTTTTAATACTTAGATGACTTATAATACAGATATTGTAAAATCACGATTGTAGCAGCTAAAACATACATGTCAGAAATGTCTATTTTAAATTTTTATTAAATATTATTAATTTTTTAATACGTAAATGACTTATAATAATTAATTAGAAATGATACATTAAAATAACAATAAAATTAGTTGAAGCAGGCAACACAAGCAGCCAGAAAATTACATTTAACATTACAAATTATGTGTAAAAACTGAATTAATTTTACTAATGAAATCGAATATTTACCTTAATTATCAATGAGAAACATAGGCACGTGGCTTTCTAAATATAGTTTTTTATATATATAAAATACTGCTGAGAAAAATAGGCACGTGGCTTTGAAAGAGAAATTGAAAAAGTAATGACAAAGCTGCGAGTCGAAATAGGTGAGGTAATGATGACATAATCAAAGGTTAAACATGGCTAGAACACAAAAACATTTATGCAATAGCTACAACAATCATTTTTTTGAGCCAATAATATTATTGTCTTTTAACTTGAAATAATGATAATGCCCTTAAAATTCTAAGAAAGCATATTGACGATTGCCTCTTATTATTAGTTAGTAAATTGGTAAAAATGTTAATTGGGTGTGCTTCATTTATTTTATCTAAAACCAGACCCCTCACAACCCCGATTTCAAATTCCTATACCCGGCCTACACTTTAATTCCCTATTTTCCCTTTAGTTTCTACTAATTCGTTTCGTTTTAGTTGATCCTTGTTTCTTTGATAAAATTAAAAGCATTTTATTATATTTTTCAATACTACTCTCAATATTAAATGACTAAATAAAGTATATTTTTTAAATTTATATTTTCAAAATATAATTAATAAGGCTAATTTGATAAAATAGACTTTTAATTAATATTTTTTTAATGGATATGTCAAATTTATTGGGGCCAACTAATATGAAACGAAGGAATTAAATACATTTATAATCCTCCAAACCTCATACACGTGCCTTATTGCCTTTTGTATTTCTCAAAAAGGGTGCATTGTACTCTCCAACAAGACTCGTCAATTACACGCACTACATTCATTCTTTTCCCTTTTTCTTCTTTCAAAGACAGCACACAGATCGTCACAATCCATCAAACACCAACATCAAAATGACCCTAAGTTCAAGCTTTAAACAAACCTCAAATCATCCCCGTTCCCTCGAGATTCTGTCAAAAATCACATTGTCTTCGCTACTGTACAAGCTGATGGGCTGCCAAGAAGGTTCTGGATATGTCTAGGTGGTATCCTCAATAGGATAATTCCCTCAAATCCATGAATTTTTCCCTCTTTAGTACCAATTCGTACTCAACTTGTGAGTTGAAAAACTATCCCCAATTTGAATTTCAAATATTTCAAGCATTTTTCCCATTTTGTCATTTGAATTGTTAGGTTTAAAGTACAGATAAAGTGTGAATGAAAAATTCAGGAAATCAAATGGAAGGAAAAATAGAAAAGAAAATATTAAAATAAAAAGTGTACTATAAAATGAAAAGTCTACTCTTTCTCTCACATTGGTGGGAGAATGTGACTTTCAAGTATTTATATTAAGAAAGACTCATTCCTCTTGGTAAGTGAGGCAAGAGATAAGAGATATCTCATGCCATCGTCCTTGCTCGCTCGGTTTCGGCTTCGAATTTGAATATCGATCGATGAGACATATTTTTTTTGGACAAAATTTATTTGATAGAAATTTAATTCGAAGGGAAAAATAAAAACACAGTAAAATTTTTCTATTTTTTGATCCTCCAGTTATAGGCATGCATGCAGTGTTTTGAACTGATGCTTCAGAAGGATGCAGTGTTTTGAACTGATGCTTCAGAAGGATGCACTGTTTTGAACTGATGCTTCAGAAGGAGGCACTATTTCGAACTGATGGTTCAAAAGGATGCAATCCTTCAATGAAATAACACACTGATTCGTGGAATGGTTTGCCTGTTCGGAAAAGATGCAATATTTGGACGAACAAACATGATTTTCTGGAAAGGTGACACCTTTTAAGTGAACCATTTCCACTTTTCAGAAAAGGCATATGAAGGCTATATAAACCTGCTTTCATCCATAGGTTTAGATACGAATTTTCTGAAGTACAAAATCTCTTCTTGTCTTCAAAACATTTTGTGTGATCAATCAAATTGTTGAGTGAGTTCATTGAATCCAACAATTTAAGGTACTGCTATTGTTCGGATTGAAGGTCATTTTATCCTGGGAGGAAGATTCCATAACCTTGGGTACAGTGAGGGAATTATTCCTTAAGGACATTCCGTGAAGTCGGGGGGCTTGGCCTTACAAATTCTATTTCATCTATTTTCTGAAAATAAACATACTTCTTAGATAGATTATTCATAATCTAGTTTTGAAGGTGTTAAGTAAACTTCAAAAGTGTTCTTGTCTTGGACTTGAACTATAGTTGAAGTTGGTGTTGCATATATACAGATTCTTGTACCCGAACACCATAAAATAATATGAATTTCCCCCTAAAATAGAATTTTCTCTCAATAAACTCCTTGAGTTCAAGAGCAGGGTAGAAGTTCTTGGGAGAAAAATTAGAAATTTTGGAGAAGCATTTCTCTAATGTCATCTATCTCACCAAGGGTCTTTATAAGATGAATGTAATGATTGTTGAAATCAATAAAAGTTCAAATTCTTCTTACTTGCTTGAGTCTTATAATTTGTGGCATGAACGTTTAGGCCATGTTAATTGCAAAACATTATGAAAACTGATGAATTTAGAGGTTTTGCCAAACTTTGAGTGCAATAAATCAAAGTTTCAAATGTGTGTGGAATCGAAGTATGCAAAGCATCCTTATAAGTCCATTGAAAGGAATTTTAATCCCTTAGACTTAATACACGCTGACATTTGTGATATGAAGTCAACACCATCACGTGGTAGGAAAAAGTATTTCATAACTTTTATTGACGATTGCACTAGATATTGTTATGTCTACTTGTTAAATAGTAAGGATGAAACAATAGATTCTTTTAGGCAATACAAAACTGAAGTAGAAAATCAGTTAGAGAAAAGGATAAAAATGCTAAGAAGTGATAGGGGCGGAGAATATGAATCTTTCTTTGCCAAAATATGTGTAGAGAATGGAATCGTCCATCAAACTACGGCCCCATATTCACCTCAATCTAACGGAATTGTGGAAAGAAAAAAATTAAACGT
>NW_025831676.1:0-2531 GCF_002878395.1 Capsicum annuum | reverse complement strand
TGGTTTTTTCTTTAAAGATTTGGCGGCATTATCTCTATGGGGTTCATACTGATATCTTTTTCGATCATAAGAGTCTTCAATATATGTTTAACCAATAGAAGTTAAATCTCCAGTAAAGGAGGTGGCTCGAGTTGTTGAAAGACTATGATATGAGTCTTCATTACCATCTCAGTAAGGCGAATGTAGTCACCGATGCTCTTAATAGATTGTTCATGGAGAGTTTGGCCTATGGAGATAAGGATAAGGGGGAATTGGTGAAAGACATTCATTGTTTGGAAAATCTTGGAGTTTGACTTGCAAATTCTGAGGATGGTGGTGTATTTATGCTTCCGGTATCTCAGTCGTCTCTTGTTGTTGAGAAAAAGGAAAAGCAAGAATTGTACCCCAACTTGATGATGATCAAGAGTAATGTAGGTCAACATAAAGTTGCAAACTTTGTGATTAGTGGTGATGGTATCTTGAGATACCAAGGTAGGCTATGTGTTTCTGATGTTGACAGATTGAGGGAAAGCGTCATGACAGAGGCTCATGAATATCAATATGCAATACGTCATGGTTCAACCATAATGTATCACAATTTTAGAGAGTTCTATTGGTGTGTCAATATAAAAAGTGATGTGGCTAGCTATGTAGCCAAGTGTATGGTGTGTCAACAAGTGAAAGTTGAGCGCATGAGGCCTGGTGGGTTGTACCAAGAAATTATGTTGCCTGAATGGAAGTGAGAGGAAATTGCTATGGATTACATTACTGGTCTCCCTAAATCTTGCAATCAATATGATTATACATAGGCCATCATTGATAGAATGACTCAGTCCACTCACTTCTTTCTCGTGAGGACTAATTACTCATCAGAAGATTATGCCAAGTTATATGTTATGGAGATCGTGAAGTTGCATGGTGCTCTAATTTTGATCATCTCAGATTGTGTTCCTTCATTTTCATCCAACTTTTGGAAGTCGTTCCAAAAGGGTTTGGGTACTAGAGTGTGCCCGAGTACCACATTCCACCCACAAATGGATAAGCAAGAGGAAAGGACCATCCAAACATTGAAGGATAAGTCGTAGTCTTATGTGATGATTATAGTGGTAGTTAGTATGACCAATTTCCTTTGATTGAGTTCACCTATAATAATATTTACTACTCTACTACTGGCATGGACCCTTGTGAGGCATTGTATGGTAGGAGGATCTCCTATTGGGTGGTATAAAGTTAGTGAGGGTAAATTGCTTTGCCCTAATTTAGTCAAGCAAGCCTTAAACAAGGTTAAGGTGATTCACGATAGATTAAAAGGCACTCATGTCGCCAAAAGTCCTATGCGGATGTGAGACATAGGGACTCAGAGTTCAGTGTTGGCGATTGGGTATTCTTGAAAGTGTCTCCCATGAATGGAGTGATCCAGTTTTGTAAAAAACAGAAAATTAGTCATTGGTACGTTGGTCCCTACTTGATTGTGAAAGGGTTGGAAACTTTCCTATGAGTTGGAGTTTCCTTCTAGTATTAATTCCATTCACCCAGTTTTCCAAGTCTCTATGTTGCAAAAATATGTGGGCGATCCTTCGTTCGTTGTCCCTTGAGGGATGTTGATATTTCAGACTCTTTGTCCTTTGGGGAGATCCCAGCGAGGTTCTTGGATTGGCAAGTTCACCGGTTACGACCAAAAGAGGTGGATTTAGTGAAATTTCTATAGAGGAACCAAAATTCCGAGGAAGCTAAGTGGGAAGAGGAAGAGGACATGAAGTCCAAGTATCCACATTTGTTTCCTATTCTGGAAATTTAGGATAGAGGTATGTGTTGATCTCCTTTCTTAGATTTTTGGTCTTTGATAGATAATGGGTTAACGTCCCCAATGTGTTGAGTTGATTTTTGTCTTGTTAAACTATGGGTTCAAGTCACTAAAGTTTTGAAATTATGCGAGTTTTGTTATGATGGGTTTAATTCCCTAGTATCTTGAGTTGATTTATGTCTTTGGTAAATGATGGGTTCGAGCCCCTAATGCTTGAATTGAGTAAATATCCTTGATATGTTTATGGGTCTGATTCCCTAAGTTGTGAAATAAGTAAGTGTTGATAACCAAGGGTTAAAGTCCCTAAGCTTTGAAATGAACAAGTGTCATGATAAATAATGGGTTTGAGTCACAAAGATAATGATGAGAATATTGATCGATATGGGCATAATGTGTGTTATATCATTGTTGTATGCTCGTTCTAACTTGTTTGAAGGTCGTTTTGATGTATGATAATGTGTTGGCTTGTGTTTATTGCTTGCCTTACCTCTCACTCGAGGATGAATGATCCAAGTTGGAGAGAATTGAACCACCTAGGCTTAGAACCATTGATAAACTTCATCTATTGGTGTCACTAGGCTGGGTATGACAATGGGCTTGAGTCATACCACTTGGATACAAGTTGTATGCTTTTTCTCCTCCCTTCTAGAATCCTAGACAGTGCAGTGAGAGTCACTCACTGTCCTAGGATAGTGAGTGGCCCTCCCTACAATCGTACCTATGGGTATAAGTCATACCTAGGTGAGTG
>NW_025831675.1:0-1876 GCF_002878395.1 Capsicum annuum | reverse complement strand
GCACGAGAATAGATAAATTCCCCTCTTCCTATGCATAGCTAATTCTTCAGGGTTTCCACAACCCTAGTCATGAAATTTAGCCGATCATGCATATTAAACAATCCATGAAAGTCAATAAAAAAAAGGCATGTAATTAATTTCACAATAATCAAAGAATAAAAATCTGAAGTCTTCAATTGGATTCGAACCCAAATTACTAAGAACAAAATCAAAATAATCAGAGTATATGAATAGTATCAAAAGTAATGTAAAAGTGCATAACCTAATAAAGGAATAACCCTAAGGTATTTATAGTATCTCAAAATAATAAAGAAATTCTGATAAAAATAGAATAGGAAAAGTAAGCCAGCAATCATTATGACTCATAAGGTCTCCTTACAGTTCTAATCGTATGTTGTTAGTCGTAGGTATTCCAGTGAACATTTATATTCAGGGCTTCGAGCTTCTATTATCATTATAATTCATCACCACGAGTCATATTCAGTCCTTACGACGTGATCTTTATTCGTTATCAATTGAGCCTCAAACTTCAAGACCTTGCACACTGGTCTTATTGTGATTTTTCACTACGAGTCGTAGTTAAACCTTATGACTTGTATTCTTTTGATACTTAGCTTTTTTAACATATCTTTAACCACTACTAGCATTATGAATTTGGGCTACGAGTCATATAGTGTCTTAATGACTCATAGCCTGACTATTACTTCAACTAGTTATAGAGATTTTTCTTCAAATTGTTGGCTCAGTCATTTTCTACTCGATTTCCCTACAATCATGCAACAAACACATTATATCCATAAAAATGACCTAAGTCGAAGCATATATTCCTTGTTTTAGGCATCAGATGTCCGATGTTTCTAAGGCACATCAGGAACCCTGGTAGAATAATAAATAGGAAAAGTGTGAGGTTCGTCTAGATCATTGTTTACACTTGCATTGTGATCTTCTGTTTATTTGCTTTTTTTAGTGGTGTCCAACACTAAGAACCCACCTGTATTCGAGATTGTATTCACAAGAGAGATTAAGATTTGGAAAAAATAATTACAATAGTGATTAGAGGCTAACAACTCTCGTTTAATAAATTTATACCCATAAGATAATATTTAAATTGGGATCAAAGACAAGGATTATTAAAGCGGCACCTTGAGACTCACAAGTTAAAGGGTGAGATTTACCATCACATTCATAAGATGATTGGTAATACCTAGGTTGTCAAATTCTGCATGTGTGGCATTGAATAGTTTTATTGTACATGAGAAACCTACTGAGTTGGGAAGCTAAGGAGAACACAGTCTAAGTGTTTGTCTCAAATTATTTACAATCAAAAACATTTACAACTTGTTACTTTTACCATTTACTACAAGTTCCCTATATTTACTTTCTTTCATTTCCAGCTACTTTAGCAAGTTTGAGAGACAGATTTGACCTATTGCTCATTCAATCATCCCCAACCTAGTTGGATTACTATCATTTGACAGCAATTTTATTGTATCTTCTTGGATGGTATAGTTTGGGTGATATCAAATTTTTTCGCCATTATCAGGGTATATGGTTATGTATTGGTTGATTAGACTTGTTGAGGTTTTTGACTTTTACTTTTTTATTCTTTTTGGGGCGTACGCCAGTGTATTCTAAGTACTAGAAGTCAATTCAATCCTAGATCACATTTAATTTAGGGAAAGAAAGAATCCTACAACAGAATCATAGGATGTCACAACACGATCATAAGGCTCATCATTAGCTGCCTCATGATGATCCACAAGACTTTCTTTCCCTACCTTCTTAGGATACGGTAGAGAAAACCACTATGTGGGTAAGAGAAGAGGAATAATTTAAGAGTGATAATGAGGCTGCTCAACATATAGCTCAAGAGGCA
>NW_025831674.1:0-1562 GCF_002878395.1 Capsicum annuum | reverse complement strand
ACCTCTTGAGACCCTAACTTCAATCTTGAGAGAGAAGTTTGGATAATGTTTGGGGTATTTTTAATCTTGTATATGTGAAGAATGAAGGGTCAAATAAGGTTATAAGTTGTGTGTAACGCCCTAAAATATCATCCCGAGATGCCACACGGTGCCCAAGCCTACACGTAGCCTCAAGCTAACCCTTTAAGCCAAAACACTACCCTTGGGTTCCAACACAACAACATACACGCTACGCTAAGGATATATATATAAGTACATATCATATCACATCGTACATGGCACAAAATATCATTAGACTGTACATATATTGAATATCTATACACAAACCAACCCAACAATACACTAGTCTGACATAGCCTCTATACAGCAAAATCAGTGAGCCATTGGGACAAACCCCCAACTGACTGAACAGACCAAAGGGATCACAAACAACAAAACCAAAACTAGTAACTTGGTCCTCGAACCATGAGGACTCACCACTGAAAGAACGTAGATGCGGCACTCAGATATCACTATCACGGCTACATCTGAGTACCTGAACCTACATCATGGTGAGAATGTAGCCCATAGAGAAATATGTGGGTCAGCACAAGAAACGTACTGAGTATGTGGGGGCACATGCATGATATAAATGAATCATAAATTTCGTAAAAATGTACGTACGAACCATAATGACACGCCTGGATTGAGTGACATTAAATCATGTAACTCATAATATCTTAGATAGGAAATGTAGGAGAAAAACATCATAAATCATTGTAGATCATCATAGGCAACTTGACTTTCCACATCAAAACACAGAGTGACTCAGTATTTCAATAAACATGACTCTTATGGACAAGGGAGTTTCCTATAACTGACAACCCCACATGAGCTATGTAGAATACCAATGTTTGAAACCCCCGTTGGCAGGAGCGTCATACTCTTTACTAGGGATATGACCTTAAAACTACAATAATCACAATCGAGCTCTCTGGCCAATAATATCATCATCAAACAACCCTACGGTGGTACATAGGTTTGGGGAAATACCAAATTTCCCTCTCGGTGCTAAGTACTACTCCCCGATAAGCTCAGAACATGTTAGGAAGTCCACCACAACATCACAAGGGTCTATCATACAGGCCAAATCAAATCTCTTTCTCATTTATCAAATCATATCAATTTGTGGATTCCTAACTCAACACATTTTAGCTCAAAACATTTTAATCTTCCTCAACATCAACAAGGGATCAATGCATTGAACCATAACTGACTCGACATTTGGAAAAGGATATGAAGACTCAATACATAATATTTTCAACAATTTAACTCATCAAAACCATCCGGAAAATACCAAGACTCATTGCAACTTCAATATTAACATTTCTCAATTTGCCATCCAACTCTCATTTAAAGGTACTTGAGACATCAACCCATAGTAGGGATATAGAATTTCCAATATTAATTATAAATTCATAATAAGGAAATAGTGGAATGATAGTATAAATCAAGGCTTAACAAATTAAATCATCATACTCTCATAATCAAATACTTTTTGGACATAATTCCATCTCAACATC
>NW_025831673.1:0-2029 GCF_002878395.1 Capsicum annuum | reverse complement strand
AAAGGTTACATCTCTGCTAATTATAAATTTTGGTGACTTGGGATCAGCGGACCGAAGTCTATATCCTTTAACCCCAGATACATATCCAAGGAAAATATATTTTTTAGCCCTTGGCTCTAATTTTCCATCATTAACATACATGTATGCAGGACAACCAAAAACTTTAGCAAGTGTACCTGACAATATTTCCTCCGGAGTCTTGAATTTCAAAGGTGCAGAAGGAGAACGGTTGATAAGATAACAAGCTGTAGAGATAGCCTCTACCCAAAAAGCATTTGTCAACCTAGCATTTGAAATCATGCAATGGGCTCTTTCCAAAAGAGTCATGTTCATCCTTTTTGCAATAATACAATTTTGCTGAGGTGTCATCCTCACAGTGCGATGTCGAGAAATTCCTTCATCTTTACAAAATTCATTGAACTCTTCATTACAAAACTCCAACCCATTATCTGTTCTAAGCCGCTTGACCTGTTTTTCTCTTTGCTTCTCAATCAAAACTTTCCATTGTTTGAAAGTTAAGAAAACATCACTTTTGTTTTTTAGGAAATAAACCCAAACCTTCCTTGAATAATCATTAATGAAAGTTAACATATACCTGGCACCACCTTTTGATGGGGTATGGGAAGAACCCCAAAGATCTGAATGAATGTAGTCTAAAGTACCTTTTGTTTGATGAACTGCTGGAGATTTGAAGCTAGCTCTTTTTCGCTTTCCAAACACACAGTGTTCACAGAACTTCATTTTTCCAATACTTTGTCCGCACAAGATACCTTTTTTACTGAGGATGGAAAGACCTTTCTTATTCATATGCCCCAATCGCATATGCCACAATTTGGTGATGTTGGGATCTAATTGATTTAAAGTGGAAACTGTAGCAGCACCTGTAATGGTAGATCCCAATAAAGTGTACAACGTACCTAATCTGTGTGCTTTCATGATCACAAGAGCGCCTGAAGATACTTTCAAAACTCCACCTTCACCTGCGTATTTACACCCAAGAGATTCTAGAGTGTCTAATGAAATGATATTTTTCTTTAAGTCGGGAACATATCTAACATCAGTGAGAGTTCTCACCACACCATCATACATTTTAATTCGGGATGTACCTTTACTAAAAACCTTACAAGGATTATTGTTGCCCATCAAGACAACTCCACCTCCAATAGATTCAAATATGGTAAACAAATCCCTATTGGGAGACATATGATAAGAACAACCAAATCGAAAATCCACTCATCGTTAGATTTAAGACTATTATTAGATGATAAGAATATTGTTCCCTCAGACTCATCAGCAGCACTTGCTTCGGTGGAGTCACCATTTTGGTGCTCAATTTTATTTTCCTTATGTTTTTCTTTGTTTTTCAACTTATAGCATTCAGAAATAAGATGACCTTTCTTATGACAGTATTTGCACACAATATTTCTGGATTTAGACTTTGACCTTGATTGAGACCTCTCACTATTTGATTCTTTCTTATTAGATCTACCTCTGACAAATAATCCTTCCCCATGGGTTGTGCTACTTTCCCCAGTAATATCTCTATCAATCTATTCCTTTGTTTTTAAGACGAATTTGATTTCTTTGTAAGAGATATTATCCTTTCCATAAAGCATAGTATCTCTAATATGCTTAAATGATTGGGGTAAGGAAATAAGTAATAAGACGCCTTGATCTTCATCATTAACTTCAGCGTCTATATTACTCAAATCCATAAGAATAGAATCAAAAGCATCAAGATGTGAGAGTATAGAGGTACTTTCTACCATACAAAATGTGTAAAGTTTTTCCTTCAGGTAAAGTCGATTTTCCACTGTCCTCTTCATATACAAGGCTTTTAGTTTTTCCTACATGCCTTTGATGTGGTTTCTGCAGATACTTCACGTAAAACCTCATTTGAGAGATTTAGAATAATACCTGATTTTTCCTTTTTGTCTATGACGGCAAATTCTTCGTCCGTCATTTTTTTCAGCTTCTTCTCCTTTCCTTCCAGTGCCATATCTAAGTCATCCTGAATTAGGATAGCTTC
>NW_025831672.1:911457-956751 GCF_002878395.1 Capsicum annuum | reverse complement strand
ATAAAAGAGAAAGGAAAAAAGGTGTGAGAAGAGAGGGCCATTAAAAAGGAAGGTGAATAAGAGAAGGAATCAAGGAGGTCTAAGAGAAAGAATCAAATGTGATGTTGGCTATAAACAGGGATCTCTTCAAAGAGAATGATGTGGACATAACCAGGCTCCTCCCAGCCTATGATTTTAACTCTAACCACTCTACTTTCCTATTTCCTATCCTATTTCTTTTGTTTTGCGGGATTATGAAGATGTGTTCCCAAAGAAGCTTCCAAAAGGCTTACCCTCACTTCGGGGAATTAAACACCAAATAGATGTTATATCGGGCTCTAATTGCCCAATAAACGGACCTATCAATGTAACCTTACAGATACAAAAGAGCTTCAAAGGAAAGTTGAGAAACTCCTCAACAAGGCATACATCAATGAAAGTATGAGTCCTTTTATGGTCCCGGTGTTGTTGGTACCAAAGAAAGATAGGACATGGTGCATGTGTGTTGATTTCTGAGCCATCAATAAAATAACGGCAAGGTATCGTACCCCAATTACCTATTTGGATGATATTCTTAATGAGTTAAATGGTTCATGGGTGTTTTATAAGATAGATTATAGGAGTGGATACCAATAAATTTGGATGAAACTGGGTGATGAGTATAAGACCACCTTCAAGACCAAGTTTGGTCTATATGAATGGATGGCCATGCCTTTCAGTCTTAACAATACTCCTAGTACATTTATGTGGTAGATAAAACATGTCATAAAACTGTTCATTGGGAAAATCATTGTGGTATATTTTTATGATGCCCTTGGTTATAGCAAATCACTTAAAGAGCATGTTTTACATTTTCAAAGTGTGTTTGAAGTTCTTAGAGGTGGATGAATCTAAGATAGACTCCATCAAGAATTGGCCAACTCCAAAATCCATTGGTGAAGTATGAAACTTCCATGGATTGGCTAGTTTCTATAGGCTATTTGAAAAAGGATTTAGAACCATTGTTGCTTCCTTGACCAAGGTTTTCAGTAAGGAAAAGTCTTTTAAATAGGGTGGTGAGCAAGCCAATGAATTTGAAGCTTTATTGGATATACTTAGCTCTTCCCCTTATTGCAATTACCCAATTTTGATAAAATGTTTGATATTTAATATGATATAAGTAAGGTAGGCATAGCTTTTGTCTTAATGCAAGATCTTAAACCTATTTCCTATTTTAGTAAAAATCTCAAGAGCACAACTCTAAATTATTCCACTTATGATCTAGAGTTATATGCTTTGGTTAGAGTATTGGGTAATTGGTAACATTATTTGTGGCCCAAGGAGTTCGTGATCCAAACCAACCATGAATCATTGAAGCACATTTGTGCCCAAGATAAATTGAATAAAAGATATTCCAAATAGATTGAGTTTCTAGAAAAATTCCCTTATGTAATTCAGTAAAAAAAGGGAAAGAAAAATTTTGTAGTCGATTCATTGTCTCGGAAACATGTTCTAATTTCTACATTGTATTCTAAGTTGATGAATTTTGAGTGTCTAAAGGCAATGTATCCCGAGGACTCCATATTAGCTTAAATTTTTAAAGATTATGAGGTATCAGGTAGGGATAGATGGATAAGTTATAGGACTTTTATACCTTTTTCCAAATTTAATGGTTTTTTGTTCAGAAGAAAAAGGTTGTGTGTGCCCTCTAGATCTTGGAGAGAGTTGTTTGTTAGAGAGGTACACGATGGTGGTATGATGGGTTGCTTCAAAATTAAAAAGACCCTTGGAATCCTATAGGAACAACTCTATTGGCCCAAGACGCATAGTGATGTTGATAGAAATTTTGGCCAATGAATGGATTGTAGAAGTGCCAAATCACACATTCTCCCTCAAGGATTATATACCCTACTATCCACTCCCTTACATCCATAGTTTGATATTTCAATGGTTTTTGTTTTGGAATTACCTAGGATGAGGAGAGGTAGGGATAATATAATTGATATGGTTGATTGATTATCAAAAATACCCCACATAATCCTGTGTCATAAGACTGAGGACACAACCAACGTAGCCTCCTTAGTTATTGAGCATATTTTCAAATTGCATGGGATTCCTTGGACCATTGTTAGTGATAGGGACTCCAAGTTCCTTAGTTACTTTTGGAGGTCATTGTGGGGTAGGATTGGCACCAAATTAATTTTCTCAATGTTATTCCACCCACAAACCGAAGGTCAAACAAAAATGGAAAATAGGACCTTGGGTTCTATGTTATGCTACGTGGTTAAAGGTAAAATGGCCTCTTGATAATATTATATACCATTATTCAAGTTTCCTTGTAATTGTATTATCCAGTCGACTATTAGTATGACTTTTTTTGAATGTGTTTATGGATTTAACCCCTTACCCTTGTAGGTCTCACCCCATTTTTAGTGATGTGGTGATAAGCTTACATAGAAACCAAAGGGTGGAAGCAATGAAGCTTGGCAGTCATCTTATGGGTTTCAATTCCTTTATTTCCAAGGTTACTTTTTAGCCTTTGTAGAAACTATAAATAGAAACTCCTAGGGTTATTTTCATTAACTAATCTTGAGTGTTGAATGAAATTTGCACTTAAGAGTGTTATTGATGAGCTTGTATTGAATGTTTCTAAAGAAATGGGGTATTGAGGGAATTGAATCCCTATCGGTAAGTGCAATATATTTTGTACTTGGATATGTTAGATTAAATATTTTAGAGTTTGAAAGACGCATTAGTTCTGAATTTCCTCTATTGTTCTTGTGTCAATTTATCTATCTTTTATCTCTTGTTGATTACCCTTTGTTTTCATAGTTAAATTCTTATTTCCGTAGTGAGAATTGTATCATCCAACCAATGATCCCTTTAAACCTCTACAATATTGAGATCAAGGTTGTTGTGCCTAAGCACATATACAAGTGCACATAGTCTGACCAAGTAATATTGGGCCTTATAAAAATATTATTATTGATCCCTCGGAGACTTGTGTAAATATCTATTTAAGCTTAGTTCACTAATAAGATTTATTTAGTGTATACGTAGCCACAAGAGTTTGATTTTTATAAGTAACCATAAACTAAAGAATACAATGAAGTAAGGGTTTGAAAAATTAATGGAAAAAAAACCAGGATTAAGGCTCTATAAACAATCATACTAAGTTATAGAACTTTATTGGTTAGGTTAGTTATCTTGGTTGTTGGTTCACGGGGTCTATACTATGAGTACGGATTTCCAAACCTCTAATAAATTATCCAACTTAGCCCCAAAACTACATCGTTGAGCGGAGATGCGGGAACTAAGTTAACTGATTTCATATATTAATCCTATAATTGAACCAAATTGGGCACTTAAGTATATTCCATTCCAAAGTGCAAATCATAACATCATTCCATGAAGATTACAATCCTGTTATATTCATCCCACATTCTACTCTACCATTCATCCTTTTGAGTTCACAATTGAATTATGGCATGTATTCTAAGGCTCATGACTCCTTAAAATAGTAATAAAAAGGCTAACAAAACAACCAAATAATCCAATCAACCAAAACTAAATCATATTCAAACAATAGTACTTATGTTCATAGCCTTAACCCCAGAAAATGGTGTTTAGCTATTCATAGACGTAACAGAAATGACAATAGTATAATTTTTGTTAAAATCTATAAAAAAAAAACTAAATTGAAGAGATAAGACCCTAATTAAAGTGTTCTCCAGCATCACTTCAAGTCCCAAGGCCGACTAAGGTGTTTCCACAAGTGTTTAAGTGTTCTATTTATAGAAGGACACAAGTTGCTGATTTCAACTTAAGGGTGTGTCGTGCCAATATCATATAGGTAACATCGCACACAAAAAGTGCAGTGTATCACTAGAAATAGACATCCAAAAAGTTTTGAAGGGTGTGCCACCACCTTATCGCGGCACCTAGGCAGCGTGGCATGCTAAGAAGTCCAAAAAGGCCTAACTTTGCCAAGCTTTGTCCTTGCGTTTGTCCATTGATTTCATTCATTGTGATGTTGTTTCCACTTGATTTCCATAGTTTAAATTAAATTTATACCATCATTATCAACTCAACAGGCTTCCTACAAAATCAAACACCACATATTATAGCACAAAACACATATAATTCAAAACAATGAACTAGTAAAGGTCGTATCTCAAGCTAATTGTATTAGCTTTTGTCCCTTGATTCTTAACCTGGTGTTTTGACTCAAATTTACCATGCATAAACTTTGAAAATTAAATTTACATTACATAGAACTTAGATTCTTATTTATAAAAAGAATCATTCATTAAGCACAATAGAAGTCCTCTAAACTAAGCTAAATAAGCCCGGATAACAACACTGAGGTGTATAAATCCACCACAGATCATCACCCACACTTACAGCCTTATTCATCCTAGAATAACTTTTTACTGTAACAAGAAATACATTCAATCTAGCACTACAATGACTACACAGAATGCACGTTTTTATACTAAGCATGTTATACAAAATTTATAGCTTAGGAATGGTATGTCAAAATATCCTAACCTCAATAATTGACTCACCAAGTTGGCAAACTTATGCATCTTACTCAATCTAAGAGATCATACAAATCACCCAACTATCATCAAACATGTTTTCTTAAAATAAGAGAGTTACCTATAATCACACATAGTGATGCAACTTGTCATAGAATGGGTACAAGAATCAAATTTAGCTCACTCTCACAAAGAATTCACAAGTTACACATGATAAACCATAGGCTTGTAGTTAGTGTAGTACTCCACTAATATCAGAATGTTACGGTACAAAATCAATTAGGTCTTTAAGGTTTGAAATGAAGGCTAAGGGACAGGTAGGAGCTACTTGGCTCAAAATAGTGACTATCTTTCCTAAGCACTATAATACATCACATGAACATTAAATCGACCTCTAACGAACAAAATTTCCACATCATATACCTTCACACATATCTTTTGTTTTGCCCATCTCATTAAGCTAATTCAGATACAAGGTGGTGTGAGTATTATCTATGCATACATTACTCAATTTTGAACAATCTTCATTCTTTTCCTTATATAATTCCCAACCACAACACATATCAATTTTCAACACCAGTAACTATTTCTTGGGACTTTACTTTCACCTTTTCCCTACTTGTATTTATACTACTTAACTCAATTAATTTTTAACTCAAGAGCTTAGGAGATTTGGGTCAATTTTAGGTCAAACAAAGAAGGTAAACAGGCCATATATGAGGCTACCAATGAGTAGGCTAAAGGCATAACATGGATAACTAGGATTATGTACAAGTTTTAGTCTTTAAGGGTATAAAAGATGGCTATCAAACAAATACGTATATTATCTCCTAAACCCACACTTTTTATTTCACTTTGCACACACACCAGGCAAGCTCTTGCCATCACATCCAACAAGAAATATACAAAAAACTTACACCACATATGGCACATGCTCAAATCAAGTAGGATCATCATATACTCTTAATCACCCAATCACATGGATTCAACATTAAGCCGACAATGTAGAAGAGTCATAAACTTGAGCCTAAGAGTCTCAAAAGCAGTGATTCACCATACACAACGTGTTTTTCACCCAACAAAATGCATTATGCAATCATACATAGGACCAATAAGAACATCACACTAAACTAACATAAAAATTTTAAAATTTACTCCTAAAAAGAAAAAGGATACTGGTTCAAGGGGCGCCCCCTAAGAAAAGGATCGGAAAGAACAACCACAGGGTGGGTGAAGTGTGCACCTACTAAACTGACCCAACTAACTAAAAACCAAGAAAATAAAATCTTTTTGTAATTTTTCAATTCTTTTAAATTTAGTAAAAAACTAAAAAAAACAACTAGAAATTAAGATCATAAAACATCACTTCACCCGAAACATGGGACTTTCCCCACCCCATACTTAAAAATCTACTTTGCCCCAAAGTTAAACTTAAAAGCACAGATAAAAATACTCCTTGAGGCCTCTATGCCTTGTTAGTAGCATCTTTTAACATCAAGAGTGTCTAATGACCCCACACTTAGTCTCTGCTATGCTCTTTTGCTCTGGTCTTTAATACTTATACTGTTCATCAACCTATGACTCAAGAAAAAAAAAACACTACATGAAGTAAAAACAAAAATACTAAAAATAAAATACCTACCTTAACTTCAGTTGCCTCCCAAGCAGCGCCTGACTTAGTGTCGCGACACGACCTAGAATCACTACTTAACCTACTTCTATCACCTTGTTCCTCCTACTTTGAGGCTATCTTCTTATTGTTTCTGACCACTTGAGTGTGTGATATCAAGTTCAATCACTTTTTAAATTTTATCCTTTCTAGGATCATCAATCATCCTTAACTCAAGCTTAGGTGGTGGCTAGGGTAACTCATTGAGACTGTCCAAAGAGGTCTTTAGTGGTTCACTTTCTACAACCCCACAATTATCAAATTTAATCATGGTAATCATAAACAAATATTTGCAGTTGTACGGTGGATTAAATGGCTTATAAACTCTGAAAACTACCTCTTCATCATCCAATCTCATTATGAGAGTGCCTTCTCTCATGTCATCAACACTCCTCCCATGGCTAAGAATGGATGTCCCAAAATGATCAGTACCTTGTAATCTTTAACATAATCCAAAAGAATAAAATCAATAGTAATTACAAACTTACCAAACTTTATGAGTACATCCTCAATTATTCCATCGGGCATAAATATGATTTTGTTCGCCAATTACAGCCTCAACGGGCATGGTCTTGGCTCACCTAACCCAAGAGTTCTAAACATGGATAAAGGCATCAAATTTATACTTTCCCCCAAATACTCAAGGCATTGATTACTTCACTTTCACTAATCTAGATAGGAAGGATGAAACTCCCTGGGTCCTTAAGCTTTCCGGATATCTTTTTCACTACCACAGAGCTGTACTCCTCTGTCAATGCCACGATCTCAATACCCTAAAGCTTGATTTTATTAGTCACCATGTCCTAAAAGTACTTATCATACATGGGTATTCCCTTCCAAATATCTAAAAGAGGAAGATTAATGTGAAGTTCTCTAAACATGTCAAATGATAACGCTCAACTTACATGTCAATTTAAGTGAAAGGCGGTCGTCGTCAATATAATTGCCCAACTTTTGAGTCGGGGTCAAATCCACAAGAAACAATGTGAGTGACAATTAAACAAGTTTGGAAAAATAGCTACAAGTTCAATTCAAACCAATGTTACAAACAGATAAAATTGGGGGAATAGGTATCTACACTAATGTTTCTTTTTGAGTTTTTCTAGAACAAATTCGGGGCTATTAATAATTAGAGTTTTAACAATTACACACGAATATTAAGGCTATACATTACTAAAGGAGTGATATGTGGGTATTAGCAATCAACTTCAAGTTAGTAAGTCAAATATGGGTAGGTTTGGTTATGGATTTTTATGCTAGTATTTCAACAAAACACCAAACTTCCACCCATTGATTCTTTCGAATACCTAATAGGTGTGTTCAAAAATTGGTAACTATAACCTTAATTTAGGCATCCCTACTTATAGTATGATATCCATGGCATAGTCAACCTCATATTCACCCTTATGTATAATATAGTGAAAATTTAGCCAACTAAATACACAATTGTCTATCATTGCTTTGGTCTCTGCATCCCTTTTTCAAGGATGGTATGGATTCCTAAATTTCACCCAAAACCCTTTTTTCAAAGATAGTTTTGGGTTTTATAGAGCATGGAGGTTTCACTCATCATGCTCATATGGGAACTTGGGGATCTAACCTATCAAACCCCAACCAAGTTAGCATAGCAATGATAGTACCCATAAATAAGAACTACTAAATAGAAGCTAGTCAATAACAACCCAGACACACTTTAATCCCTTTTTACCCATAACCCCAAGAGGGAGATTTAGCTATACATAAGATAAATAAGAATAAATATACCCATAATCTCCATTGAAATAATTATTGAAGCTTAGGTGAATGTTACTTCAAACTTGGCACTCCTATAAATCAACAATGGAAGTGAGCTAATCTTCCACTTAGAAGGTCTCCAATATATTCTTCACCCAAAAATTATAAAATATTTTATTCTCTAAGAATGGAGGATTATCAACTACAAAAGCTAAACCTACAAATTGGGGAAGATGGAATTATTGTCAAAAATCTAGGGTTTTTGGCTTTTTGTGAAAAAGGGGATCAACCACGTCCATTTCTAGATTTGCCCTTAGGCTGATTTCTTCTGCTAAGTCGCGATTTCTAGGGACTGGCTGTGGCCACAGTTAAATTTTGTGATTGCGGTTTATTGACTTTTGCTTGACTAAAGTAATCTCGATCAGCAGACCACGATTGTGGTACCTGACTCCTTTTTGCTACAATTATTCAGCTGAGCTTTCCTACTCTCTTTTCAATCAATCTAAGATCCATTCCAAATCTTTCTGTCTTTTCAACTCTATACTTACAAAGGGTGGATATTAGTGCATTTTCTCACTAATATATCTCATTTATTCATTCAAAATAAAGTAATGTGCACAAATGTTGAGTGCAAATGAGTGGTAAAATCACCACTAATCAACACTCCTAACTTAAAGTTTTTGTTTGTCCGCAAGAAACACGACCTCTTACCATCAGATACAATTATTTATGCCTAAACTTTATGCCTTAAAGATCAAAATGACTTCAACTTTAGTCACTACCATGAGTAGCTTATTACACATAGGCTAAGCTAATTTCCACTATGCCCCTCATCATAAGATGGACTATTAAAGGATTCACAAGAAGTCAAAGAGAAATAAAACAACAACCACTAATGCTCTAAAAGTGACTCATCTTTTGACCAAAACTAAGTCATACTCCATTTACCTCGTCACTCGAAAGATGACAAAAATCACCCACCTCAACTTATTTTACATGCCAATCTTATAAGAAAAAGAATTTCACACACCAAGCTACAAAATATCTAATAAGGAATTTTAAGTGTACAACCTCTCCCTCACAAAATAAATCTCCATGCAATTAGTGTCATACTATAGGCTTGCCCCTATTTCAATTGCCACTACAAAGAAAGTAGGTGGTTGGATGTCTCAAAGGACTTTCTAAGCTTGTACCATAGGTTTAGGTTAGGGTAATATAATATTCAGGAACAACATGGCTACACCCTTCCTTGAACATCTACACCACATATTTCAATCTTCCTTTTTTACTATGGGTCATTCTTCTTTGTACTCTCTTTTATCATGCCTACTTTTTGCTCCCTTTGCTTACCCTTTTATTTCATCTTTTTTTCTTGCAATATTCATGTAAATCTATCCTTTATTGGGTCCTTTCTTTTTTATATTCCTTTATTTTTATGCTTAGGCACATTCAGCATTTTACTAATATTTCATGGCCTCAAACTTTCTTCCATCAACTTTCACCACCCCCAACATAGGATTTCAGCTTTAAATTGCATATTCAAGTTCGAAGAGTATATGGTTCGAGAGAGGGATAAAAAGAATGGTTCACAACTTGTAATATGTTTGCCAAAGAAATTTTCGAAGGCTCAAAGTGGGTAACTAGGGATTATATTCAAAATCACAAAAGGAGGCCTAAGATTATTTCTCCAACTAAATACAATCAAAATTATCTTTGAAAGACTAACGGGGAAAGTTCTAGATAGAACAAGTATATAAGAGATGCATGCAAATAGCTCTCCACACATGGCATGCAAAATTCACCAAGGGAGCTCAAATGTCCCTCCTTCTAGAGACAAATTTTGAGTATCTATTTATATTCACAAGTCAAAATCTTGCGGAGCCACAAAAAGAGAAAAAGTTTTGTTACAACATCGCTCACTTCCATGCCCTTGATGTTTTCAAAAATTCAGGACAGAAGGAGCTTGTTCATTTTGAATTAGCACCACGCACCATTTGCTAAACTATGGCTACAACCAAAGATGTAGTCTCACGTTCTGGCTTAAAACGGGAGAACTAATCATATGGCTACCCAAACTTCACCAATGGAGTATAATATGATCCCAAATTTACAACTTATAATGCTATAGGTACTCAGACTTCCCTTGCATTTTTTTGATATTTATGCCATGGGTATTCAGAATTCCCTAGTATCAATGCCTCAAACCCAAACATGATGGTTTACCCTTAAGAATGTCATCACTCAATCCATCATTGGAAAAAACTAGTCATGTACAACCAAAATCAATTAATAAAGCTAAAGTAACAAGAAAAAAACTAAAACTAGAAGAAAAACATGAGAATCCATAAAACGTGGGCATTATCAGGGTACCCAAAAATGTAGTATCTCAAAACCAAATAAAAATAATATCCAAAACATCATCCCAAAACAATTACCAATATAAATATCTGGCAAGATATATCAAAACAATACAAATTTGGGGGCACCCCCAACTAAAAGAAATACAGTGTCCTTACTGCATGTGCAAGAAAACAAGAGTAAAAGGTTCTCCCTATATATGCATCAAAAGATTTCTTCTCCCACAGACTCGGCATCAGCCCCACCAGCATCATCAGTTGACCAATATGTAGGGGCCTTATCCTTACTATCCAACCTCGGTGAAGGTAGTCAATAGTTTAGTTTGATCACCTTGAATAAGCCTTTCAAGCCCTTGCACAACTTTTTGAAAAATATGTCTCTCTTCTTCTCTGTCTTTACTATTTTCTTATGTGAGTCTTTGAGGTCCCCTGAGAAGCAGCTAAGGCCAAATAGGGTCTCTCCAGAGTGGCTACTATTTCACTCTGCTTCTACTACTCTGTTATGTACTTTTCACAATCTGATTGTGCTACATATGAATAATAGGTAGTAGAGGGCTCTCCATGAGTAAATCTGGATACTAGCTCCCTAACCTCTCTCATTTGATCTAAAAGATCATCAAGGGGGTTTGCTGATGAGGGTCTGCATAAATTTGTGTCCTGTTGGGCTAATTTTCCAAAGTTTAGACTGGGGCACCCTCACCTCAAAAATTGAGTGGACAAATAAGTGAACCTGGATGCACCTAGGTATCTACAGCATATTCCTCCACTTTCACTCTCTTGCATAACTCAGTAATTATGGAAGGAAAGAGAAGATGAGTACCTCCATGTTTTTTGAAGTACCACCACTCTGATATTTTAGAGCAATGCCTTAGAGGAGAAAAGCCTCCATCTGAGCTCGTGTGTCTATAACAATGGTAATATGGGTGCATGGAGAGACTCTACTACAGATGGTGTTCAGCCACAATCTTGCTTAAACCTTGAAGTCATTCGTCGAAATATCTCTTTTAGTGTTGTCCTAGGGAACTGCTTTTCCAGGACATAAAATATTAGCTATCCAGGTCCTTAGTTCATATGCCTTGGCATGAAACTATCTCATGTAAGCATCTGGGAGCCCATAGACCACATTAAACTGCTCTGCTCCAAAATTCTCTTACTTACCCCGAAGTGTCATCATTGGATTTGTGAGAGAGACTACGCTAAGATTTACATAGAACTCATATACCCATTACTCATTAGCATAACAGGGTTCTGGGGTAAAGCACATCCACTGGGTCACAGTGACTTTGGCATAGAATTCTTGGATCTTCTCTTCCATCTTGTCTAAGTTAATACTCCTTTTGGGGAGTAGTTTTGTCCTATGGAAGTCCTTATGGTACAAGTGTTGGCATTGTGAGGCCATAAATCTAGTGTCATCGAAATGTCCCATATTTTAGGATTAGAACCTATAACCAAAACTCAAACCATCATTAGTATTACTATACCAAAAATATGTTAGATCAAATATAAAAGCTCATGCGACAGTATTATAGAAGGTTTATGGAAGCAGCAAAGGATGTGCAGAAATTTGGAGGACTGCCAAAATTTGCCATCAGGTATGGTAATCGTGGTGTTCATACCACAACCGCGATGCCATGATCACGGTCAGTGGACTGCAATTGCATTACCTAAGTCTAGACATGCCAGTTTCTACACCTCAGACTAAGAACAATTTTAACTCCAACTTACGTTTGAACTAGGCATGATAAGTATTATAAACAATGCATTAAAGCCTAGAGTGTGTTATTATAGCCCCCTAGACTTGAAAAAAATCATTTTAAACTCCTTGGGGTATTAAATTGAACACATGGTGTACATGATCACTTTGACCATTTAAGGCTTAAATTTGGGTACTCAAGACTTCCCCACTAGTGTGTACACCAACTACAACAGCTAACCACAACAATAATTACAACTGATCATGAATTTGGTAATGAAAATACTATTTTAGGCCTTTATCTTATATTACAAGTTCTAAACATACAATTATATCAAAACCAAGGGAGTTGAGACAACATAGCAAATCAGATAATGCACAGGGTGAGTTGACACTTGAATACATAATGGAATGCTAAAAATTAAAGGGTATTTTAGAGAATACTAAGGGAGGAGCGTGAGAAAAATAGGCATTTGGATGGTCATTTAAACTGATTAAACTACGATTGCGGTCTTAGTCACGCGATTGCAGTTTCACAACCTTTGTGATTGCGGTGACATGGACCACGATCACAGTAAGTGAGACTAGGAATCTTGTCTTCTGCACTTCCTATTCAATCCAAATTGCCAATTTCACACTTTCCTTTTTTAAATTTAATCAATATTCCTTTGAGCACCACATTTCATGGATTATGCATGCTTACACAAAACAAAAATATATTTTGCATTGCATGATTAAAAAAAGGATATGTGCCACTATTAGTGGCATAATGGGTCACCTCCCATTGAGCGCTTAGTGTAATGCCTTAGTAGGATGCCCTTTTCACTTCCTTTTGTGCTTTCTCTTAGAATATTTGAATCTCTGTCCCAACTTTCTCTCAATACGCAATAAGTGGAATAGGTACAAAAGATTCAGATCTTCCAAGATTAGGCTTGGAAAAGGTGATGAAATAGCAAGCAATCTTCGGTCTCAGCATTTTGAAGATTTGAATCTTTTACCCAACTTTATGTCAAACTTTCAGTTTGGCTCCTTTGGTAAAAGTGAGCCCATCAATAGGCTATTTCTTGTTCTACATAAGTTGAGCATCTTGGCCATTGATAGATAGGGTTCCATATGCTCTTTCGAAATGTCAACCTCCATAATATAAGAGTCGAACTCCTTCTCCCCATGATCAACCATTTGTTCAGAGGCAAGGATCCTCATTACATTCTCTAAGCATAATGTTAAAAATTGGTTTGAACGAGCTCCAACCCCTAATTTCAGGTTATCCTCCTCAAAAGCATCTTTACCTCAGAATGAGCTAGAGTCATCATAAAGTATTTGTTTTGCTATTTTTTGAGACTCTATCACCATTTCTTTAGTTGTGACTTCTTCTTCCTTATATAACTTGGTTGATTGGGAAGTTACGAAGGATTCTTCGCTACCAAGCTCATCATCGTAGCTTGGTCTCTCTTCTTGATAAACCTCCTCTAGGGAAATAGCAATATAGGGATAGTTTCAATTTTTTCTTCTTTGCGCATTTTCCCCATCTTGACACTTGTCCATCTTAATGCCTCTTGATGCATCTCTTCTATATTCGCCTCTATTGAATTCATCTGATCTAAAATAGCTTGTAGCCCTGTGGCTAAGCTATTGGACTCGGTATGTTGCTCTTCCTTCTCCTCATCATAGAACCTATAAAGCTCATAAGAAGAACTAGAAACCCGGTTAGCATAATAGGGGGAGGGGCATTTAGACAGTCATCCTAGTGTCTTTCTCTACCACTACATAAAGGACACCTATACTCCCTGTAGGATTAAAATGGTAAGTCCATCTTTCTTGGGGAAGCATAGTTACAATCTCTCCTAAAGTCTGGCCTGCCATAAATTGGACATGGGTCATCATTATAGGATTCCGAATAACCAGCATCATACTCTTTGAAAGATGCCATAGAAAAAAGTAAAAAAATAAAATAAAACCTACCTACAAAGAAAAATCACAAACAAATATATACAAGCATGAATTTAAGCAAGTAACTAAAATGTCAAACTAACTTAATACACCAAATTGTTCCTCAAAAATAGTGCCATTTTTTATAATGCTTAACTTACACATCAATTTAAGTGCAAAGTGATCGTCGTCAATATATTTACCCAACTTTGGAGTCGGGATCAAATCCATGAGGAACAATGTGAGTGGCAATAAAACAAGTTTTAAATAATAGCTACAAGTTCAATTCAAACCAATGTTATAAAAAGATAAAATGGGGGGAATACTTATCTACACTAATTTTTCTTTTAGAGTTTTAACAATTATGCACGGATCTTGGGATTCTGCATTACTAAGGGAGTGATGTGTGGGTATTAGCAATCAACTTCAAGTTAGTAAGTCAAATATGGATAGGTTTGGTTATAGATTCTTATACTACTCTTTCAACAAACCACCAAATTTTCACCCATTGATTCTTTCGAATACCTAATGGGTGTGTTCAACAATTGGTAACCATAACCTTAATTTAGGCATTCTTTTTTCTAGGATGATACCCATGACATAGTCAACGTAACATTTACCTTTATGTCTAAGATAGTGAAACTTTAGCCAACTACACATACAATTATTCCTAAACTTCCAATAAAACCCTTCTTTCGAAGATGGATTTGGGTTTTCTAGAGCATGTAGGTTTCACTCAACATACCCATGTGGGACTTAGGGGCTTTCACCCATCAAACCCCAACCAAGTTAGCATAGAAATGATAATACCCATAAATAAGAACTACTAAATAGAAGCTAGTCAATAACAACCACACACACTTTAATCCCTATTCACGCATAACCCCAAGAGGGAGATTTAGATACATATAAGATAAAAAAGCATAGATATATCCATAATCTCCATTGAAATGACTTATTGAAGCTTAATTAAATGTTACTTCAAACTTGGAACTTCCACAAATCAACAATGGAAGTGAGCTAATCTTCCACTTAAAAGGTCTCCAATATATTCTTCACCTAAAAATTAAACAATATTTTTTTCTCCAAGAATGGAGGCTTATCAACTATAAAAGCTAAACCTACAAATTGGGGAAGATGGAATTATTGTGATAATACAAGTGTTTGGGGATTTTTGTCAACATTAGTATTAACCACGGGCATTTCTAGATTCGCCCTTCGGTTGATTTCTTTGCTATGATGCGATAGCACGGGTCTTACTGCAATCATGGTTATGCGACCGTACTTAACTTCTACTATCGCGGTTGATTGAATTTTGCTTGACTTATACGATCGTGGACAGCAGACCACGACTACAGTACCAGAGGCCTTTTTGCTCTAAGTCTTCAACTGCATTTTCCTGCTCTCTTTTCAATCAATTTAAGCTTTATTCCAAATCTTTATATCTTTTCAACTCTATACCTACAAAGAGTGGATATTAGTGCATTTGCTCACAAATATATCTCATTTATTCATTCAAAACAAAGTAATGTGCATAAATATAGAGTGTAAATGAGTTGTAAAATCACCACTCATCATCAAACACTTCTTGAAGCAGACATCCTTCTTTGCTTTCTGGAACCGCTTGGGGAACAATGGTGGTGGTCATTCCTTTACAACAACTTTTGTTTTTGGGCTCTCAAAAGTTCCCAATTTTTTAGCAACATTGTCTACAACTATTTGAGGAACAAACTCTTCATCAACCTCCTTATTTGTCTTTAGAGGAATATCATTCAGCTCTTTACCTCTCATCAAAGTCATTTCCATTACTTATTTTGGGGATTAATTATCGCTTGGAAAACCATATTGAGGACTAGTATTTTGTGCTTGTGCCAGCTGCCCCATTTGTTGCTCTAACAATTTCTATGAAATTTGCTAATTTTTTATTTCCGCAGCCATTTGTTCTTTGTTGGCCAAAATCTTTTTTAGAGTTTATTTATGTTATTGGCCTGAGTATTATGTTGTTGCTGCTGAAACTACCATTGGTGGTTATTTTCATAAGGATAAATTCATAGAGTCTTCCACTTTTGATTGTAGGAGTTACCATGATTTAGCTTTTGTGCTGTAAGACCCCGTAAAGTTCCCTCATAGTCTAAGCCTTTAGAACATGTCTAGTGAAGCCTTATTTCATATCTAAAATATTTAGGAATGACTTCCAAAGTTATTAATATGGGAAATTGAATTATCTTTCCAACGATACCCATTTCGTCAAAATCCGACGTCGAAAGAGAAAGATATGGACATTTTAAAGAAAGCAGTCTGAACTACCCAGGTACGATAGAGAGGTCCGACGGATCATTGAGCTAGCGACGCACCGTCGCCCAGACCATCACAACTGAGATAGTGATTCCAATATCTGTCTAAGTGCAACGGTTAAGCCGACAGACCGTCGAGCTAGCGACGGACAATCGCCCAAGCCATTGCAGATGAGGCAGTGAAACACTATTCTGATCCAGGTGCGACGGTTAGTCCGACAGAGTCGCACCAACCTTCGTAGATCTCGTTCAATATTTTTAATTCATTTTTAGAAGGACTTTTTGGTCTTTTGCCACCCTTTTAACACTTAGATATATTCAGAATGAAGTAAATAACTTCATATCCATCAAAAACATCAAGACCTAGGGTTTTCTCCCTCAAGAGCAAACTCAATTCCTTCTCCAAGAACTTTAAGATTCCATTATAATTTTTGTAAATTGAGTTAAGATTCAAAGTTTCCTAGTCAAAAGCTTTAATAACCCTCACTCAAGAGTTCTAAAAAGAGCCTCAAGCAAACTTATTCATCTAAAGTCAACATCTAAGGTATGTGGGGTTTGAACAAGGGTAACCCTTTCACCCTTGAACCCAAATGCTTACTTTAAAGTACAAATTTCTATAATTTATGAGATTTTTCCATGAAAGTCAAGTTAGGGTTTATACCCATTTCCATTAGTTGCAAGATTTTGATATTTACCATGAATTGGGAGTTGATTTACATAATTTTTAATTGTATTCCATGCCTATTGATAAAAAAATTATAGATTTCAAGATACCTTACGAGTAATTGCATTACCAAGTATGAATTTTAAGATTTTTGATATAAGACTGATGATTAGGTCAATAGGCCCCATTTAAAGATTGTTGTTTAAGATTGTTTGTGCTATAAGCACCCCTTGGTTAGGTTATCTTCAGATTTCAAATAAAGATTTGACCCTTTTGGGTCTAACCTAAGATAAAAGTCCACCTTAATTATGACTTAGAGTCAAGAGATGTATATTTGGTCTTTATTATAGACCCTTGAATTATTTTAAAGTGGATTTCCTAAAATTTCTAAGCTTAAGTATGGGAGTAGTATTTAGCACCGAGTTGGGTATGATTCTAAGGTCTCATGCCCCAAAACTACGTGCCCCTATGGGTTTCTGAGTTACCCCAAGTGGGTTAAGATAAGTGATCACTAAAGTTAAGGTTCTATTCTAATGGCAAGGGTAGAGAAGCTCTCCCCAACATGGGTAAGACGTTGGACTCCATGTAGCTCAAATGGTTTATGTCGGTTAGAAGAAACTCTCAAAGTAGTCCCCTACTCCAATTAAGATAAAAATTTCCTATGTCCCAAAGTTCTATAAGCTCTAAGTGTTAAAGAAGTCATTTATTCTCCATCAGATCAAAGTTCAAGTTTTGAGAACTAATGTTTTAAGATTTCTCTTGCTTACCTATTTTGAGAATAAGATGGAGAATATGGGTTTTAGAATTAATATAATGACTCACGAGATGTATGATTTATGCCTTATTGTACAATGATTTATGATATTCAGTTTTTACTTTTATTCAAGCTATACGAGTCATTAATAGCTGCATGCATGATTTCCATTCAGATTGATACTATTTTCTTAATTAATGCATATATCCCTATATACTCAGTACATCCTCAAAGTAATGATCCACATACACGTTTGTGTGCTATATTGTCTCACAATGTAGGTTCAGATGCTTAGTCCCAGCAGTGACTGTGATCTTCGAGCATCTTATCTACATATTTATCCTTGGTGAGTCCTCATGGTTCGAGGACCTATGTTTGCAGCTTTTCCACTTTCATAGTTTTTTGAGTTTTACTTTCAGATCATTGCAAGTCAGTTGGGGGTCTGTCTCAATGGCTCTCCAGTTTGAGCAGTAGAGGCTTGGTCAGACTAGACTGTCAATTGAAGTAGTATTCCAGATTATTAGTATTTTTGCTATTCAGATATTATTTCCAGTTATTTCGGATTATAGTTGACGCAATAAAGTATCATTGTTTAGCTTATTTATCCTAAAGCAAGTATTGGAAGTAGTAATAGGCTTAAAGCGTTAGCTTAGGGCTACTTGTAGTCTTAAGCACTGTATCACGTCTCGGGATAGGATTTTAGGGCGTTACATATGCATTGTCTACAAAGTTGATGGATTCAGGATTGGCACCACACATACCTATAGAGTAGTCACTGTTTCCACAAATCTCACACCATAATTTGGTCTGCTTCACTCCATTGACCTGTGCCTAAGTGTATTGCACACCCAATTTGCTAAATTAAGTAATCATTTGACTCTGCATAGCTGAAAGTTGGGCAGCTAAGGCAGTTTACTATCAACTTCGATCATACCTACAACCTTTTTCATTGAGATCCTTGAGGTATCACCATGCTTATCTGGATTTCCTTGGGCAGTCCATTTCAACAAGGTGTATAGATCATCCTAAGTCTTTTCAAAATTTTGACCACCTGTAGATGAATCTAGAAAAAATTTCATGTTATGGTCAAGTACCTTAACAAATGTGTGAGCTAGTACCTCATTAGACTGTGCTGATGTGGACAGTCCAGAAGAAGAGACTTGAATCTTTCTCAAGCATGGAATAGGTTCCTATTTGGCCCCTACTTAAAGCTCAAAATATCTTTGTGTAGTTTTGCAAGGTTACCAAATGGGACGAATTGGATCAGGAACTTTCAAGCTAAGTCATACCATGTTTTGATTGAACCTACAGGCTTAGCATTCAACCACATCTTTGCATCCTCAAAGAGTGAAAAGGGGAAGAGTGTCAACCTCACATAATCAGTTGACTCACCTATAGGGATGAATATGTCACTAATCTCCACAAAGTTTTGCAAGTTGACCTGTTGATCTAGATGTGATAGCCTAGTAAACTATCCACTGTTGTGCAGAAACTGCACCATATTTTGCTTCAATTCAAATCTGCCTCCAGGAGTGGGTCTTCATATAGCAGAGGTCACATTTATTGCAAGTGGGATTGCCACTTCATGAATTGTCTTGTAGGATAGTGGATCCTCAACCATTGTAGCAGGATTTTCTTATTTCTCATGAATTTATGTCATTAGTAGGCAAGGATTGCTTCTCTCCTATATTGATGAAAGCGTTGCTCAGGATCGGGGTATTACTCAACCAATTCCCTATCTCTTGCCTGCTTACTTGATTACTAACCTGTTTACTTCAAATTCAGAAACTAAGACAAAGTTAAAAGCACCAAGGAAATCAAAAAGTAAAACTAAACTATGATGGTTGCCAAATTACAAGTCTCCGGCAACAGCGCCAAAAATTTGTTGTCCCCAAGCGCACACGCAAGTGTACATGGTCTCACCAAGTCATACAATAGCCTTATGGATAGATGAATATCGATCTCTCAGAGACTTGTGTTAACAGTTATCCATGTTTAGTTCACTAATAAGATTTATTCAATGTATACATAGCCACAAGAGTTTTTAAGATATAAGTAATCATAAAGTAAACAATACAATAAAGTAAGGGCTTAAAAAATCAATGGGATAACCCTAGGTTTAAGGCTATACAAACAATCATACTACATTCTAGAACATCATTTCTTAGGTTTGTTGTCTTTTTTGCTGGTTCATGGGGTCTATACTATTACTATGGCCTTCCTAACCTCTAATAAATTATCCAACTTAGCCCCCATAACTACATCGTTGAGCGGGAATGTGTGAACTAAGTTAGATAATTTTATATTCATTTCATACATGAAAAAAATAGGTCACTTAAGTATATTCCTACCCTAAGTACATATCATAACATCATTCCATGAAGATTACAATCCTATTCTATTCATCCCATGTTCTACTCTACTATTCATCCTTCCAGGTTCACAATAGAGTTATATTGCATGAATTCTAAGGTTTATGACTCCTTAAAATAAACAGTCATAAAAAGGATGAAAAATAAAAAAATATGACAATCAAACATAACCGAATCAATTCAAAATAATAGTACTCATGTTCATGGCCTTAACCTTAAAAAAGGGTGTTTAGCCGCTCATAGACGTAACAAGAATAACAATAGTATATTCTATATTAAAATCCATAAACAACTACATCAAAGAGACGAAACCCTAATTGAAGTATTCTACAGCCTCCCTTCATGTCCCAAGGTTATCCAAGGTGTTCCACAAGTGTGTGTTCTATTTATTGGAGGACACAAGCTGCAAATTTCAACTTAAGGACGTTCTACGCAAATATCACACAATTTAGGAAGCGTGACAAGCCAAAAACGTGTTGGATCACTATAAATTTACATCCCTAACGTTTCCAAGGGTGTGACACGGCATTATCACAGCACCTAGGTAGCATGGCATGCCAAGCACTCCAAAAGTGCCCAACTTTGCCAAGATTTGTCCCTTGCTTTTGTCCTTTGATTCCATGCATTGTGGTGTTGTTTCCACTTGATTTCCAGCTTTTAAATAAATTATATAACATCATGATCAACTCAAAAATATTCCTACAGAATCAAAAACTACACATTAGAGCAAAACACACATACAATTCAAGACAATGAACGAGTAAAGGTCGTAGCTCAAGCTAAGTGCACTAGCTTTTATCCCTTGATTCTTAACCTAGTGTTTGGACTCCACATTTACAATGCACAACCTTGAAAAATTAATTTAGATTACATAATACTTAGAGTATTTCTTATACCAATAATCAGTCATAAAGCATAAGAGAAGTCTTCTAAACTATGCTAAATAAGCCTGAATAACAACAATGAGCTGAATAAATCCACCTCAGATCAAAGGCCTTAACTATGTATTTAATAGATCAGTTGGAATAATAACTGAAAAGGTATTGTTGGATCCTAAAAATGCATAATACAAGTAAGAAAGAAGGGCTTTCAATCCCAAGATCGGTGGCTCCTCAATAGATGTTAGGGCTGGTGGAGTCTCTCTATTCTTCAAGTCCAAATCCAACTTCTTTAGTTCATAAGTGTAAGATCCTCTACAAATAAGAGTACTTATCATCTCATCATACTCATCAATACCATCATTGTCAAAGTTCATTATCACTACTTCTAATGCCTCTACACCATGTAACTCCTGAATAAGTACAGTCAATATATTTTCATCAACTGTATCTATCACAGACACCACTCTCATATCTATTAGCTACCGTATTGACTGACCCACATTAAAAGTAACTTGTTCATCATTGAGATTAAATTTACTATGTCCCGTATCTATGTCAACAAATGCCCTACCCATGGCTAGGTAGGCCCTTCCTAAGATAATAGGAACATCAAAATCCACCTCATAGTCAAGAATCAGGAAATCAACTGGGAATATGAAGGAGGCTACCTTTACCAAAACATTATACCAAATACCAACCAGTTTATTCATAGTTTGGTCAACCATGAATATTCTCATTGACATCAGTTTAGGTGTCTCTAACCCCAACTTCATGTAAACTACGAACTGCATCAAATTTTGCTAGCTCCCAAGTCACACAGTGCTCGTGTGAAATTCAAATACCTAATAGTGTAAGGAATAGTGAAAGCTCTAGGGTTCTCTTTCTTCCCATCTAAATGACAATAAATAATAGCACTTAATGGTGCATATTATCAGCGGGCTCAAAACTGTCATCCGCTTCTTTGTCATTAAGTACTTCATGAACTTTTCATAACCGAGCATCTACTCAAATGCTTGAAGAAGAGGGATATTCACAGACAACTCCTTCAAAGTAGACATGAATTTCTAATATTTTCCTTCTTCTTGCTTATTTTTCAACCTTTAAGGAAAAGGTAGGAGAGGTCGTGGAATGGTTTTCATAATTGGCGTGACCTCCTTAACCTTTCTTTTATCAGTTTCAGCTCTTTTCTCAACAAACTTCAATTTCTATAACATCTCAGCATCAATCGCACACTTCATAGTTTCAGCTTTGGGTGCATTATTAGGATCAATAGTATCATCCCTCACCTCATCAACTATCGGCATAAGAGGATCAAATAGTGACAATATTTTTTTGTATTTTGCATAATATACTCAAAAGAGTGTTCAGTTGACACTGATTTAATCTGGCCAACCTCTAACCAAACTGGTGCTCTAGTTTCTTAATAGCAGTAGCATACAATTCTACCTTTTAGGCCAGTCCTAAAATATCGATCTTAATCTCCTTAGTTTTACTCTCTTTATTCTCAAAACCCTTAACCTGGTTTTTAAGTAAAGCTTCTATCCTCAAATCAATATCAGGGTTCCTCTAGCAGAACATACATACCCCTCTTTTTTTATAGTCATTCTTTTGGCTTCAGCCACCATCTCTAGCTCTACTTTGATCCCTATACATGTCTCTATAATAGTTCCAATCTTGATTCCTTTGCCTCGAGTTCAAAGAATCCTGATTGGACCCTTGGCCCTTGCCTCAAAAACTTATCATCTTTTTATCCAGGTACTTAGCCTCCTTCTCAAAGTCAGACTCAGAATGTCTAGTCCACTTACCTTGTGGGCCCATCGTATTCATCTTTTCAGAATTCATAGTTGCAAACTACTTAGTAAGTAACCCAATCTCTGTACTCAATTGTGCCATCTCTTAAGCAACTTTCTCATTTATGATTCTCTGTTATCTAGAAGAACCGATAGCATAAGTATCAACTCCATTTTTTGCCTCCCGAGTAGCCAGCCTCGATTGGTATCAGAGACCCAATCTAAGATTTTCATAGCTAGCTCCTAACAAAGGCTCATGAAAGCCCCACTAATAATTATATTGGCAACAACTTTGGTGTTGTATTCAGGGCTCTATGGAATATCTCAAGAAAATTCCTCCCTGAAATTCTACGATTGGGCATAGTCATCAACTTCTTATTGAATCATAGCCATGTTTCTTAAATTCCTTAGAATTTAATTACCTAAAATTATTTGTCTTATTCTTTAACTATAGCATTCTAGAAGGGGGATGAAACGTTCTAAAAACTATTTTCACAACTCATTCCACGTAGGGATAGACCCATGGGTAGTTCCCCCAACCATAATGTCACTTTGTTAATAAGAGAGAATGGGTACAACCTGAGTCTCAAAGCTTCTTTACTCACACCAAGTAAATTATATGAAGTACAAATCCGAACAAAATTCATTATATGCATGTTTGCATCATCAGTTGGAAAACCATAAAATATTTCCTTCTGAATAAGCAGTTGAATCACAAGACTTATAATATCAAATTTCACACCTTAGGGCAACTCAAGAGGAATGATAGCTCCTATATCGATAGGCTCAACATACCCTGATTCTTTCTTTGGATCATCATATGCTGGAAAGAACATTAAAGTTAGGGGTTCTTAAGCTCTATCTCTTCTAGTTTTGTCAAGTTTTGATTTTTTCTTTTATTTTTGTCTCACTCTTTCCTCTTGAACTGCACAACAAGAAACATCATCCCTCCTTGCATTTTCTTCAGCCAATAATCGAGCAATGGTTGGCACAGCTATTTTTTGAACTCCCAACGGAGGTTGAGGATTTAAGAGATCTAGGTCATCATGAACTCCATGCTCATGTCTTGCAATGCTATGAGTCTTTCGTATCATTCTTTAAGGATTAAGGCCAAGTGGGATCAAGGGATTTCCTTGAGTACTAGGCAGACACCAGTGCAACCCCTACGAATAGTAGAAAAATGAAAACCAACAACCTCAGCTACTTTAATCAATCAATTCATAACTATATTCTCTAACAAAGACACTAAAATTTGATGTTGCCAATAACTACATCTCCAAGAAAGTATAATGTAGTTGCTTTCAAATATATAACCTAACAAAGGTTGGCTTCAAACCAATAGGGAATAGGCCGAATATTTATCAAGAACTTACTGAAGTAGCCAAAAAAGTTCAAAAAAGTAAGTGGGGGATTTTGTGATAATAGTAACAGTAATAAAAAATCTTGATTGCTCGGTTTAAATCAATATAAGATGAATTCTAGGATTGTGTTCCTAACTCTGTAGACTTATTGTGCTTAGTCGAACTATCTCAATGCCTTGGTTGCATAATCTGACAAGTTATGTATCATCAATCATCTTGTGAATGCCTTGGGTAAATTTTACTCATTACCTTTTGAGTTAGAGAGCATCGCCTTACTAACCCGTCCTTAATTCCAAATTCACTATCTCCTTTTGGGTCTCAAGTTAACTAGATGAAGGTTGATAGCTTCAAATTACTATCATGGTCTTTTTTTCCTATTTCTACCTCTCTTTTGAAGTAAGTATCAAATACAGGCAGGTTCTTAATGTTTGTAGTCATTAACAAAGTAATCACAGCGAAGAAGATCATAATACATGCAATAATATCAATCAAGAACAACTTTGCACTTCCTCTACTTCAATATTACATCAGGGTTCCTACTGTTAGCCACCTAAGTCTACAGTTTAGTAATGACAAACTAACAAGTGTGTCTTCACAGGGCATAAAAGACTACAAATATTAGAATAACAAAGAAAGCCGGCTCCAAGAATAGAAGGACATCAGGAATGGAAGAATATCCATGGTATCCAAGTACCATCAATAACAAAAAGAACAAATGAAAAAAGAATCTCAGCCCAAAATATTATGGATAATCAAATCAAGATATTGCAATATAGAAGAGTATCTCACCAAAGATATGGAGGATCACGGTATTAAAATAGTATGGCAAGCAGATCAATCAAATATCACAAAAATAAAAGAAGGATCACTATCCTAGAATCACGGCAGGTCAAAACAATCAAGAAAAATAAGATTATGAGAAAATTTAGAAATGCATCAATCTCTACAAAACCAAAAAGAAAAATAGATCATGGACATATCTGATATGGACGTAATCCAAAGCCATATATGGACATATCTGATATGTACATATCATACGACTACATTTCTCAATCAAGCAATCAATTCACATCCTTGATTGAGAAGACATCTCTTAGGTTTCCTTATGAAGAGTAGTAGTCGAACACTACAAAAGATGAAGATCGAAGACAGACATTTTTACTTAACTTCAAGGAGAAAATTCAAAGTGTCTCATTCATAGTCTTACAAGGCTTTATAACTTTTAGTTTACAATTGTTATATAAGGAGTAGGATCGAGTCAATTTTGTAACATCAACTGAAGTTGTGTCACAAGATTTGAAGATCAAAATAAGATTTCAAAACTTTTTTCCTATCATTATACTCGAGGCCAACATTCAATGGTCTAAGAAAACTTTGAAACCTAAGGGGACTGGAAGTAGGCACCACATTGGGGCTCCGAACTAGGATAAATTTCTATGTTATTACTTTATGTTTTGTTATTTGTTTGCTTAATTGTATTAAATCTAATCTATTTGTGAGGTGCACTGATCTACAAGTGAGTCGATTGTGTGGAATCAGTAGTCGACTAACAGAAAAATTTTAATTTACCCCCTCTTGAACTTTAATTGGTATCAGAGCATGTCTCACCAACTGTATTACTTAACCGCAAGTGAGCAAAAATTAGATGGTTAATTGTCAAATTCCTAGTGCTTTTCTTTAGGATAGTCACTCCTTCACAAGACCATCATACTTTAATGGACAATATTACTCTTACTGGAAGAACAGGTTTAGAATCTTTGTCCAGTAAAATGACTTTCAAGCCTGGGTTGTCATCAAGAAAGGTCCAAAGCCAATTCTAAGACTCAAGGAAAAACAAAAGGACAAGGAGTAAGAATCCAACAGTATCGATGTAGAAGACCTTAAAATTTTTTAGGTCACCAAAGAACAACAAGAGGTAATTCAAACTAATGCGCATGCTATAAGTTTGCTTTTGTATGCAGTTAGTGGAGAAGAATATGACAATATATCACTTTGTGAAACTACAAAAGAAATGTGGGACAAACTGAAGGTAACCTATGAAGGAACCTCCAAATTCAAGAAGTTAAAATTTCTGCCCTAGTCAATGAGTACGAGTTATTTAAAATGGAAGAGAATGAGAACATCGAAAAAATGTTTTCCAGATTCAGTAAGATCATGTGTGAACTAAAATCACTGGAGATGATCTATCCACACAGCCAGCAAGTCCAGAAGTTGGTCAGGAGTCTTCCAAAGATATGGGAAACTAAGGACACCATTCTGGAGGATAGATACCTAAATAATATGGCATTTGACAAACTATGAGGTTACCTTATTGCATATCAAAGAAATTATCAACAGGTACTACAAGGATTAAAAGAATAAACTAGTAGCCATCAACGCTACTCCAACCAAAGAGAAGGACATTCTCGAAGATGCTAATAGCGAAGGAATGACCCTTATCAACCAGGGGTACGGTAGATCATGAGACAAACACAACAAAGGTCCAAAGGAGGCAAAAATAATGACTTCACCAAAAATTATGATCTTTGTTACTACTGTGGAATGCTTGGTTATTTGAAGAAAAATTCTCCAGAATTAAGACGAAGATCATCTAGAAAGAATTAGAACTTTGGAGCCTAAAGCGATGAAGATGAAACAGAAGAAAAAGTAGAGGCTGCCAATATTTGCTTTATGGAAATAGGAGAACCTAGCGAGGAACAGGTCTGAAAGAGCTATAAAAAGGCAATGTGTATTATTGACAGCAGATGTTCCAAACATATGACAAGAAAGAAGGAGGACTTTTTCTCCCTAAAGAAACTAGATGGAGGATCAGTCAAATTTAGTGACAATGCCAGAGGCAACGATTTAGAGTAGACTCAGTGAGACTCAGTAAATCATGTGAATTACCTAAAGTATAGCTAGTAAATGGTATCAACCATAATCTGCTCAGCATCAGTCAACTATGTGATGCTGGATTTAGAGTCCCCTTCAAAGCTGGAAATCGCTCTATCAAACACGTCAAATGACATATCTCTCTTATTGGTGAAAGCATTGATAAAATTTATGTCTTAAGTAGTAATGATTTTTCTACCTTAACCTGCCTCACTATGAAAACCAATGATACTTGGTTGTGGTACAAGAAGCTTGGACATGCTAGTATACATATGATTGAGAAATTGTCTAGACTAGAATTGGTGAAAGGTCTGCCAAAACTCAAGTTTGAAAAAGATTACATCTGTGATGCATGCCAATTGGGTAAACAGATCCAAATATCTTTCAAAGTCAAAAACATTGTCTCTACTACCAAGCCTCTTCAGATGATCCACATGGATTGGTTTGGCCCCACCATGATCACAAGCATTAGTGGAAAAAAATATATTTTTGTCATAGTTGATGATTACTAATAATTTACTTGGGTTATGTTTCTTGCACATAAACGTGAGACTTTCACAAACTTTGAGATTTTTTATAGAAAAGTACAGAGAGAAGATGGACACCTCATTACTTACGTCCACAGTGATCATTGAGGAGAATTTGAAAATAAGGCATTGAGGAGTATTATGCTCAGAATGGATACTCTTAGAACTTCTGTTCACCACGATCTCCTTGGCAAAATATTGTAGTGGAGCAAAAGAATTGGTCCCTTCAAGAAACTGTCAGGACAATGCTGTTAGAACATAATCTCCCAGATCACTTTTGGGTAGAAGCGGTTAGCACAGTATGTCACATTATCAACAGGTGCCTAATTAGACTTATTTTAAACAAAACACCTTATGAACTCTGCAGATGAAAAAAGCCCAACATTGGCTACTTCCATCCCTTTGGTTGTGAATGTTTTATTCATAACAATGGGAAGAATACCTAAAGCAAATTTGATCCATAAAGTGATAAAGGTATTTTTCTTGGGTACTCTCCTACTTGGCGTTCTTATAGGGATTTTAATAAAAGAACTCTTTATGTTGAGGAAACTGTGGACATTGTTTTTGATGAATATAACCACCTCCCTACAAATTAAAGTGTTGATGAAGAACATATGAGTAATATACAGATTAGAGAATATCACAGCACAACCTTAGAACCTTCCAAGATAAGTCGACTACACCACCAATAGAGTCGACTCCCAAAGCAGAAATAGTAAAACTAAATGTTCCAAAAGATTGGAAGCATGATTCTAGCTATTCAAATAAACTCATCATTGAAAATCCAAAAGATAGAGTGCAAACCAGAGAGTCATTGAGGAGACAAGCATTAGTTGCCCTTGTGTCCCAAATCAAATCGAAGAAAACTGATGAAGCTCTCAATGATGAATCATGGGTTGAAGTTTTAAAGGAAGAACTGGACCAATTTGAATGAAATCAAGTTCGGACTCTAGTTTAAAGACCAAGAAACTGCTCAGTAATTGGAACCAGATGGGTCTACAGAAATAAATTAAATGAAAAAGGTAAACTCATCAAAAATAAAGCCTAACTTGTAGCTCAAGGCAACTCTCATCAGGAAGGTATAGATTATGACGAGACCTTTGCCCCCATGGCAAGGTTAGAGTCAATAAAAATATTATTAGCTTGTACCGCATTCAGAGGTTTTAAGTTGTTTCAAATGGACGTAAAAAGTAATTTCTTAAATGGCTTTCTTCATGAGGAAGTTTTTGTAAAACAACCCCCTAGATTTGAAGATCCCTCATTTGAAAATCATGTTTTCAAGTTATCAAAAGCACTCTACAGCCACAAACAAGCTCCAAAAGCTTGGTATGAGAGATTGAGTAATTTTCTACTAAATAATAATTTTCAAAAAGGTAAAATTAACACAACTCTGTTTATTCAAAAGCCTAATTCAAATCTTCTCATTGTGAAAATTACGCTGATTACAGTATTTTTAGTAGTTCTAACATCTCTGTGTGCGAGAATTTTGCTAATTTGATAGAATAAGAATTCGAAGTGAGTCTTATAGGCGAGCTCACATTTTTTCTCATATTACAAATCAAATAAACTCCCAAAGGCACCTTATCAGTCAGGAAAAATACAAAAAAAAACTCATCAAAAGGTTTGGTATAGAAAAATGAAAGGCCTATGGAATACCCATGAGGCTAACCACAAGCATTGATTCAGACCTATCTGGAAAATATATTAATGAAAAGATTTATTAGGGGATGATAGAATATCTACTCTACTTGACTGTAACTCTACTAGATATTATGCTCAATATGTGTAAATGTACCGAATTCCAATCTACTACCAAGGAGTCTCATCTCACTATTGCCAAACGGGTCATTCGATATCTAATAGGAACTCAAGACTTTGGTCTATGGTATCTCAGCTCTTCACACATTGATTTAATTGGTTAATCAAATACTGATTTTGTAGGAGGAAAAAGTGATAAGAAGAGCACTAGTGGAACTTGTCAAATTATTGGTGATGCCCTTATCTCATGGCATAGCAAGAAACAAACCTCCGCTACCCTTTTAACTACTAAAGCTAAATACATAGATATCGAAAGTTGTAGTACTCAAATATTATGGATTATGCATCAGGTTCTTGACTTTGACTTATCTCTTGAATCTATTCCTATTATGTGTGATAACACTATTGCCATTACCTTATATAAGTCTACTATGCATCACTCTAGGGCTACACATATTGATATCAAGCATCATTTTATTCAAGACCATGTAGGGAGCGATGATTTTTCTCTAAAATTTGTTGACTCCAAAATTCAACTAGCAGATATTTTTACAATACCTCTGCTAGAAGAAAGATTTTACTTTCTTCAAAAAAGGCTTCATATTCTTAGCATTAATTATCTATAAGCATTAGATAGAATTTGCCAAAAATTTTACTACATAAAAATTATGCATTCGTCTAAGTACATCTCTTCTATCATTGGTCCAATTCTCTGGTGAATTTCATTGTCTGCATATTGCCTACGTATTGTTTATTTTTTATTATGTCAAAAAGGGAGAAGGCAGGAACATCAGAGTAGTCTACCAGTTAGGGGGAGCAAAGCAAGTTTACATGTCAGCTAATACTTATACAAGTCGGGGGGAGAAAGATAATAGACAGGGAAGTCAACTGATGTTTACTCTTATTGTCGTTATCAAAAAGGGGGAGTTTGATAGCCTCCTAAGTCTACGTTCTAATAATGACAAACTAATAAGTGTATCTTTGCAGGACCCTAAAGACTACTATTATTTGAAGGACAAAGGAAGTCGACTCCATGAATAGAAGTACATCAGGAATGGAAGGATATCCATGGTATCCAAGTGCCATCAATCAGACAAAAAATAAATGGAAAGAGAAACTCAACCCCAAATATTATGAAAAATCGAATTAAGATATTAGAAGATAGAAGAGCATTTTGCCAAAAAAATGAAAGATCACAACATTCAAATAGTATAGAAAGCGAATCAATCAAATATCACAGAAATAGAAGAACGATCACATTCCTAAAATCACGGCAGACCAAATCAAACAACAAGAAGAATATCATGAACATATTTGGAAAGGCATCAATCTCTACAAAACTAAAAAGAAAAACAGATCACAATTATATCTGATATGGACGTGATCTAAAGCCATATATGGACATATCATAGAAATAGATTCCTCAATCAATTAATCAATTTACATCCTTGATTGAGAAGAAATCTCTTGGGTTTCCTTTTGAAGAGTAGTAGCCGAAGACTATAAAAGATGAATATCAAAGACAAATATTTTTATGCAACTTCAAGAAGAAAATTCAAAGTGTCTCATTATCAGTCTTACGAGGCTTTGTAACTTTTAGTTTACAATTGTTATATAAAGAGTAGGATCGAGTCAACTTTGTAACATCAACTGAAGTTGTGTCACAAGATCTGGAGAGAAAAATAAGTCTTCAGAACTTGTTTACTATCATTACACTAGAGCCCAATATTCAGCGATCTAAGGAAACTTTGAAACCCAAGAGGACTGGAAGTAGGCACCATATTGGTGTTCCAAACCAAGATAAATTTGTGTGTTATTACTTTATGTTTTCTTTTTTGCGTGCGTAACTCTTTTAAATCTAATTTGTTTGTGCAGTGCACTGATCTGCATGCGACTCGATTGTGAGGAGTCCACAGTCAACTCACAAAAAAATTTTAATCCACCCCCTCTTGAATTTCACCCATAACCTTAGTTAGGTGGTTTAGTTGCTCATGTTTGCGAGAGAGATCCATTGAATTCATATAATAAAGCATATTAATAATGTCACAATAATTGGAGAATAAAACCAAAATTTCAAATTAATATTAAGACTTAGAAAACAAGAATAATGGATTCCAATATCAAAATTGTATCTTAGAATACATATATTATTGTGAATGTAAAGAGTGTGCAAACTAATACAAAAACATACAACGGGTATTTATTATTAGAAAATAAAACCTAAAATTACTATGAAAAATGGAATAGGAAAATAAGTTTGCCAGTGGTAACTCCTCAGAAAATGAGTCATCTAGATTGGCAATGACTTATTGTTAGTTGCGTATCCTGGCTTCAATGATCTTTGGTGATAAATCGTCATGTCTCCCTACGAGTCGTTAGCACGACTCATTGCCTCTATAGTGATTTTAACTTTTAAATATTTTCTCCAAATGTTCAGAATGGTCATCACGATGAGTCATAGTCAGATTCTATGACTCTTCACCAGACTCGTCTCCACCGAACTCAGAATTGTAATCTTTTAGGATTTGTTCACATTTTCGCTCAGAACGATCTTTCATACGACTCGTAGTCAGATCTTACAAGTCGTAGCCAGTGTTCACCCTATTATGCTGCTCAGATTCCTTCAATGGTCTCCTTACAACTTGGATGATGAGTTATATCGTCACCCAATAACTCGCTGTCCAAGAAGGAACTTCATTTTTTGGAGCTTTTTCTTCCTTTACGACTCGTTGTCCAAGAAGAAACTTCACTTTTGTAGAGCTTTTACTTCCTTTATTTCTTCTACTCACTTTCAACCCTATTTTTCAGTAAAACAAACACAAAACACATCACATCTAACAAAAAGGAACTAATACTTGCATAATATCATCACTTTAAGCATCAAAAGTTCCATGAAACCATGGAACATCAGGAGCGTAGCCACCTGACATCTCTAGCCAAAATGGAACACTGATTCCTCTTTAAATTCCAACCTCTTATCCAACTAATTTGATTCCCACCGAAGTACATGTGCCTCTTTTGGAAAGTACTACAACATCATAGATACCTGTAACACTAGGTGAATGGCTGAAAAGGTAGGAGGAATGCCAACACATATGCCACCTCCCTAACTTTCTATAGGTTCACAAAGGTTTTAATTTATCTGGGGCTAAGATTGTCCCTCCTCATTACGCCCTTCATGGGTGATACTTGGAGAAATACCTTATCTCTAACTCTGAACCATAATATACGATGTATGTGGTAAGCATAACACTTTTTCCTACTCTAAGCTGCTCATAGATTTTCCTTAATCACCCGAATTTGATCCAACAACTCATAAAGCATATATGTGCCACAAGGCCTTGCCTTAGAAGTCTCGAACCAACCAATAGGATATTAAAATCGCCTACCATATAATGACTCAAATGGTGCAATTTGAATACTCGAATGAAAGCTTTTATTATATGCAAACTCTACCAAAGGTAGAAACTTGTCACACTGACCCCTAAAATCTAACATACAAGCGTAGAGGATATCTTCCAAGACCTAAATCATTTGCTCTGACTACCCATCAGACTGGGGATGAAAGGCAGTGCTAAGGTTAACCTGGGTGCCTAACTCATCTTAAAATGTCCTCTAGATGCTAGAAGTGAACTGAGAGTCTAGATCTGTAATAATGGACATAGGTACCCCATGTAAGCAAACCACTTCCTAAATATAAATACGCGATAACCTCTCGGCACTTTAGGAAACTTGAATTGGATAAAATATGTTAACTTGGTCACTCAATCCACGATGACTCAAATTCTATAAAAACCATGGGAAGTGTGAGGCAATCTATCTACTAAATCAATTCTAAATTGGTCCCATTTCCAATCGAGAATGGGTAGCTGTGAAAGTAATCTACTAGGTCTCTAGTTTTAGGCCTTTATGTATTGAAAACAAAGGCATCGAGCCACAGACACTGCTCTATCACTAGTAATATAGACTTAAATCCCTATACATCTTAGCTGTCCTAGGGCAAATAAAGTATCTGGATCTATGAGCATCACAAAGAATCAACTGAATTAAATCTCTAACCCTTGGTACACATATATGACCATTAAACCTTAGAACATCCTCAGAATCTAAGATATCCCACTAGGATCACCACTCAATACCTGCCCTCAAATTTTATAAAGTCTTTTATCCTCAAACTAATGACCCCAAATCTGCTCCAACAAGGTAGACCTGGCCTCAACAATAGCAATGATCCTTCGAGGGTCAGAAATATCAAAATAATTTATCAAGTTAGCTAAATATTGAATAACCAAAGCCAATGACCACTAAGAAATTAAAATGAAGGATAATCTAGCCATATTCACTAACTTTCGACTTAAGGTATTTGCTACCACATTCGCCTTGCCCGAATGGAAGACAATAAAGATATCATAGTCCTTCAACAACTCAATTCATTTATACTGACTTAAATTAAGCTCTCTCTGGGTCATAATACACTAAATACTGTGGTGATTAGTAAAGATGTCAAAGCGAACCCCATACAACTAATGCCCCCAAATCCTTAGCACAAACACTACCACTGCTAAATACAATTAATGAGTAGGTATTTGCACTAATGCACCTTCATATACCTCAACGTATATGTAATAACACGACCCCACATCATCATAACATACCCCAAGCCAATACTTGATTCATCATAGTAGACAGTAAAACCCTCGCCCTTAATTGGAAGGGTTAGAATAAGAGCTGAAGTAATCAAATACTTGATCTTCAGAAAGCTCACCTCACAACTCGTAGACCACTGAAATAGAACCTCTATCCTGGTAAATCTAGTCATGGGGTATGCAATAGAAGAAAAACTCTCAACAAACCATATATAGTAACTTTCCAACCTGACAAATTATTACCCTTAGTAGGTGACGTAGGCCTAGCCCAACTACGAATAGATTCAATCTATGTTGGGTCCACCATAATACCATCCTTGGACACTAAATGCCCTAAGAAGGCTACAAACTCAAGCCAAAACTCACACTTTGAGAACTTAGCATAAAGTCGATGATCTCTCAGAGTGTGGTGCACAGTACTCAAATATTGCTGGTGATTCTTCCTACTCCTTAAATATAGAAGAATGTCCTCAATAAATACTATTACTATGGAGTTCAAATATAGACTGAACATGCAGTTCATTAGATCCATAAAAGTAACTGGGGAATAGGTCAACCCAAAAAACATTACCAGAAACTCATAATGACTATAACGAGTCTTGAAAGCTGTCTAAGGGATGTCCACAACCCTTATTCTAAACTGATGGTAACCAAACCTCAAATCTATCTTAGAAAACACAACTGCACCATTAAGTTGTTCAGGAAAATCATCGATATGAGGAATGGGTTACTTATTCTTTCTTGTGACACTATTCAACTGCCTGTAGTCGATATATATATGCATAGAGCCATATTTCTTCTTGAAAAATAGAATTGAGCACCACATTGTAATACACTAAGTATGATAAAACTCTTACCTAATAGATCTCGGAACTAACTATTATACTCCTTTAGCTCAGTAGGAGCCTTACAATATGGACTCATAGGAATAGGTCAAGTTCCTTGCTCAAAGTCAATAATAAACTCTATATCATGCTTAGGAGAAAGGACAAATAGGTCAATCAGAAACACATCAAAAAACTCATGAAAAACATGGTTAAAGTTAAGTTATGGACTCTTAGCACTAATATCCCAAACATATGTAAGAAATTACTTACAACCCCTCGATATCAGTCTGTTAGCCTAGATATAGAAATAATCCTTGTCAGTGCATAACTAATACAACCCTACCACAAAACTGGGGGTATGCCAAGTAAGGATAAGGTAATGGTCTTAGCAAAATAATCCAAGACTGCATGATAAGAATATAACCAGTCCATGCTAAAATCATATCAAAATTAACCATATCTAGGACAATGAGATCAATCTGAGTATTAAACTCTTGAACAGACACCAACCAAGATCTATATATCCGATTCACTACTAAACAATCACCATGGGGGTAGCTACACGCAATAGCACAAATTAGGACTCCAAACATAAACCCAGCTGCGATGCAAAATAAGTAGAAACACATAAAAATATGGAACTAGGATTAAACAAGTAGAATCTAGCTGATGGCATACAAAAGTCATACCTGTGATAACAGCATCTGAAGCCTTAGTCTCTTGTCTACCTGGTATAGCATATAAATTACACTGTCCATTACTAGATTGGGTATTGGTCGAACCACTTATCCTACCTATTTATGGACCACCTCTAGAACCTTGGGGACCACCCCTACAATCCTATGCACCACTCTTAGCTGGCTGCAGTACTGATCTAATTGGTTGTCCAATCTAAATTGAAGGCCCAATCATCCCTTGCTGAGAATACTCACGGGTGAAATGACCAACAACCTCATATTCATAACATTCCTCAGGCATCTTACTCTATATAGAAGGTTCAGCAGATAAAAAATGACTACCCTAACTTAATAATTCTGACTAAACACCCCTCTGCAGGTGACTGCTACTCTAACTACTGTCATTACTATAACTGGGTTGAGACCTATCTGATATCTAAATTGATGCCTAAACTGGCTGACTAGGCTAACCCTGATGTTGATAAGGCTACTGTTAAGGGTACCTACCATGAAACCCTCAGGCTGTGAACTGTGAACCACTATGGCTTCTATTATAACTGTACTAGAAATATGGTCTCTTAGAACTAGCCCTTTGAGCCTCACGATCCATCTCCTCTATAGAATAAATATGCTCAGCAATATCAGAAAAAACTTTCCTAAAGTTACCAAACCTTTTGTATCCCTACCAAGATTTAATCTTAATCCCCTAATAAAACATCAAATTCGTTCATACTCTGTAGGCAGAATCATACTGGAATGACTTGCTAACTCATGAAATCTTACCTCATACACAAGCACTAATATATAACCCTGTCTCAAAGTAGAAAACTCAACTTTATGATGCTTGTGCATGCTACAAGACATATACTTCCCCAAAAAAAAAATCTGAGAGCTAAGTCCAAGTCACTGGTAAGATCATGTTAGCCTGGAATCAAAAAACCTCTCTATCACTTCCTCATTGTCGTGTCCAGCTGATAAGAAACAAAGTCCACTCCACACAACTCGACCAACCCCAAAGTTCCTAACCTCTCCTCACAAATGGATAAGAACTTATAAGTATCCTCTTCTAGGGCCTAGTAAACCAGGGTGAAGTCAATCGTAAACCAGGGTGAAGTCAATCGCAAAAATTGGCCTTGTATCGACTGTTTTTCTAAAGACATAACTGGTTGGGCTACTGTCAACTGTGGGACTAGTGGTGCTGGAAGAACCTCTACCCTAGGCGTTGCTTCTACAGGATGTGCCCCTAAATCATCACCATTTTATCCTACTAGCCGAGCTTCATCAATCGTTGGACCATCAACTAACCCCAATAACTGTACCAATGCATCTCAAAGAACTGAAAAGCATATAAAATTAGGTGGAGCCTAGGCTGCCCCTGTCTACCTATTATAGTGGTGGCAAATACCTGGAAATGTCTCAAGCTCAAGACATATGACAAGATTAGGTGATGGATCCTTGTCCTAAACTTAAACTATGTTGTTTCTCTATCTTGACTGTGACCTTTAGGTCAACCTCAACCCCTAACTGAGACTCTAGTAGTGAGCTCAGGTCCTAGCCCTAAGATTCCATACCTCACATCCTAGCCATCTACATAAGGAGTAAACCGACAAAAATTAAAACTAACTTACCTCTAACATATGGAAACAAATCAGGAAAATGCGAGTTTTCCATAGAAATGCTTTGTAGCCTTCCAAAGATAAGATACATACGTATCTGTGATGATCTATAAGACTTTACTAAATATTAGCTCTAGTAACAATAATACTATTAAAACCTAGGCTCTGATACCAAGATGACATGACCTAATTACTTAAGTCATGATGGCGCCACGCCAAGCCATAGCCCAAAAATATAGGTAACGGGCTAAAGGGAAAAACTAGAAATGACCACATATAGTGATAGCAATAGTAATAGTAGGCAAAAAATAAATAGGACATATATAAAGTTTATCAAAATTATAGAAGGACAAGGACTAAAATATACAAACAACTCCCTCTCAAGACTTGGTAAGGTCGGTACTAGAGCCACTACTAAAATATACCTTGAGTACTAGACAAAATCTGAAACATATATAATATATACAAGGAGTCTCAAGTACAAAAGGCTAAACTGATCAAATAGAGGAGGATCAGCCTTGGGCAACAACAAGCTCACCCTGCTCTGGATCAGTATTAAAAAATAGAAATCACGTTAATGCTGGTTGCTGGTACTTAAATTTGCATCAGGGTAAATACATAGAAGTATAGTATGAGTGCCAAACCAACGAGTACTCAGTATGCATCATTGATCGACTGATCTGTACACAGGAAACGTATAACTAAAATACAAGGATGTAGTATAAATCAACAGTAAATAGGGATATAAAGGTAATCAACTACATGAGCTACACAAATGTGATACAGAAATAAGTAAAAGCGATACAGAAAGATAAATATAACAGTATTAAAAGGCAAATCAAACATAAGATAATTGGGCCCCCAAAATCCCGCTAGGCATACTAAGGAAGACAATTAACCCAATCGTGCCCCTATAAGACAATATGATACAAAAGAGGTTATTTTAAAGAAAAATGTAAATAATCCATAACTGAACCAATCCAATGAAAACATAGTAGCCCTCCAGATGTGCACTAGGATTGAACTGATAGTGGTAGATAATTATAAGAGGCCATATGTTGGATTCAAATCGGATATAGTGGGTAGTAACGAGTAGACACATACATGATATACAATAAAAGTCATAATCAGAAGCCAGACTCAAACTAAAACTTAGAGGAACCAAAACTACCAAAATAATAGTAATCAGTACCAGAACTCCAAAATCATCATAACTAGATGGCGGACTCAAACCAAAACTCATAGTAACCATACCAAACTTTAAAATTAAAATCAAAACCATTCCGCAACCAATGCCAAGTGATGTCAAATTTTAAATCCCATGATAGAAACAAAGTACATATTGTCCTTAAATTGTAATTAAAATACATTTAAATAACCATTCATGTAACTTAGTTAAAAAATGATGAATCCAAGGTTTGTAACTTAATACCACATCCTAGTCTCATAAATATTACATCATACTAAATGATAATGGAATCAAAATTTATTAAAACACAGTCCTAACAGGATAAATAAGGCATGATATAGATATCAAATAATATGCAAACTACAACCAACTATTCAAAACTAGCATAATAGCACACAATTACCATAAATAAGTTAAATCTAAAGATTGGGTAAGTCTAGATTATCTAGATGCTAAAGTTAAAAACCTCTCCAAAAAACCTTCGAACAGTCTTGAATAACTTGATGCAAATAATTTACTTTCTTTTCTTAGATTAAATGTATTATCAAACTTTTTCCTATCACGTACATTATTTACTTGTATAAGTATAGTTTGTATGCATTATATTAATACGTATAAGGTGCATAGTTGATAAAGAATTAATCATCAGATTGTTTTCTTAAAAGCAAAAGGTAAAATTGAAAGCAAACACTTATATATATAGGGATATATATGTACCAGGATAATAGGAATCTGCCTAACTTTGTAATGGCAACATAAAGCCAAATTATGGTCATGCCAACTCTTAACTATGGTGTTTAATGGTCACTCCTCCACCTTTACATGGAGTGAGATATCCAAAAGAAATTCATTTATCCACTTTGTATATATTCGGGTATTACATAGGTTCGTGGTAAAATAAATATGATATTTTGAATATATAATAATTAATAAAAATTATTTCTAATAAAAACTCTATTATGTAATAATATTATTTTAATATATGAAGATTCACCATCTTTGCTTAAAATGTTAACAAGTTATAAAACTATTTAAAGTAATATAGATATACCATAACAAAAAAATCCTATAAAAGTTTTAAAAAACATTTTAGAAGGATAATAAACTATATTCATATCAAATGTTAATTTATATTAAATATTCAAAATGTATTTGGTATCACTAAAATCTCAAACAAACAGCCCAAAAACTGAACTGTGAGTCCAAGCAATTCATAAATAACTTGGGACAGTTATAGGAAAGCTCTAGACACTGAGAATATATGAAAATAAGAAAAATAACTGTGAGGATCATTATAATGTGGTATATAGGTTAAACTACTAGTGCATGAAAACAATAAAAGATAAGATAATCATACGTTTCTCAAAATTAAATAAAACTAATTAAATTGTATAGGTACTATCAAATTAACAAATACAATTTTAAGAAAAAAACATCTTCATTTGTAATTTGCATATATTAACCAAGAACTAGCAAATAATGCATCATATTTGCAATATAGAGTATCATTTTAGTTATTTTTGCACTTACGACAAATAAGATGTCACAACTTATCTCTTACTGAAATTTATGTTTGTGAATAACATCAAATTTATTGGTGTTTTGAATTTAACACATTTTTTTGTTAATCCTAAAATATGTAAAAAAATCTCGCAACATCATATTAAATAATTAAAACATCAGATAAAATAGAAACACACAAAATAATATGAGCATTTATTTTTGAAAAAATATATATATATATATATAAAGAAGACCAATAGCCAATCATATGTGGCATGCTTTAGAGGCCTTCCAACCTATTTATCTTTTTTATATTTTTTTTATATTTATTGAGTTTTCACCTTATTTTAAATATTTGTGTGTTTAAAGAAAAATCAAAAGTCAGCACATGTAACCTCTATTTATGATGTAATAAAAGACAAAAAAAATGTTTGAGGTAACTCATCTATTTAATTTCTACTAATAATATTTGTAACTCTCAAGCTATTTATGATTGTATATTTATAACCCCTAAATATTTAATACAAAAGTTAATGATACCTTATGGTATTCCTTTTTTTTATATATATATAAAAATTCATATTTTTTGTTTCATGAGATGCTATCCAAGGTCATCCTTCATTTTCACTATTATATTCATGCTTTTGTTTGTTTTGAAAAGAAGAAGAAGACTTTTGAATGGTGATAGGCTTGTAGAAGTAGGTATCAAGACAGTTATGTATTCATTCTGTTATTTCTTTCTATAGAATATCATATGTTTTATTTCATGCGATTTAAACCAAGGTTATTCTTCCCTTTTCACTATGATGTTTATTTTTCATTTCACTTAAAAAAGAAGAAGATGCTCCTAAATGGTGAAAGACTTGTGGAAGTGGATATCGGCAAGAGCTCGAACATTTGATTTCCGCTTTTTTTTATTTTCAACTAATGATTAAAAATATAATAATATGTGTATCATCTTATTTCTATATCTATATATGATGCCTCCTCTTAAGTTCAATTTTTAAGTCAATAATTTCTTTTGGTTAAATGAATAACTTTGTAGTTGGAAATTTCCTAATTATTAATTAAGTTTCCTAATTTATAATTGATTTTTTTAGGCTTATGGAAGTACATACAGAGACATTAATGTATTCATTTCGTTTTTATTTCTATAGAAGTTCATATATTTTATTTCATGCGATTTTACCGAAGGCTATCCTTCATTTTCACTATGATATTTATGTTTTTATTTCACTTGAAAAAGAACAGGATACTATTAAATGGTTAAAGGGTAGCTTGTGGAAGTGGATATCGGCAAGAGCTTGGACAATTATGCATTGATTTTATCTTTATTTTATTTTTTAATTAATGATTAAAAATATAATAATATGGGGTTGTCTTATTTCTATATCTATCTATGATGCCTCTTAAGTTCAATTTTTAAGTCTATAATTCCTTTTGGTTCAAATGAATAATTTGTAGTTGAAAATTTATGAATTATTAATTAAGTTTCTTAATTTATAATTGATTTTTTAGGTGTGTAGCTTATTCCCATCAATCACATGTAAAGCAATACAAAGCAACCAACATCCACCGATAGAAAAATAAATTTTAATAATTGAAATATATTTGTTATTTGGTAAAGTTAGTACTTAGAAAGAGTCAACTTAACTTCTAAATTAAAGGCGATTTTATTTTTTATTTACACGATAAAATTTATTTTTATCACAAATCAAACGAACAGAAAAATATTAATTACTTGTATTCAAGCTTAGATATAGTGAAAAAGAATTAGTATGTAACAGCACCATTAGTCATCTGCATAAAAAAATAAAAATGTTAAATTTCTATAAAAAAAAAAAAGAGTATGAAGAGTGCAATAAATAAATTCAGGAAAAAATCTAATGAATAATAACAAAGAAGGAGACCAAAAGTTTAATATTATGTATCATTGTAGGAGAGTGTGTATGCGTGTAAGTATGTGTGTGTGTGTTTGTATAGAGAGAGAGAGAGAGAAAGCTAAATATTATATATTATTGTAGGAGCTTGTGTGTTTGTACAAGAGGTTAAGTTAGAAATACATTTCAACTCAAATTTCATTTAAATTTAAATTCAAATATCATATCAGTTTGTTATAAGAAGATCAGGATATAGATTGGATAATTATTAATATAAAAATAAATAAATAAAAATAGAAGAGCAAAACATTTAGTTGCTATTAAGGAGGAGGATATGTTATAAAAAAGGAATGCTCACACCCAGCCAAACAACTGATTTTCAATTAGAATTTTAAATTAATTCTTATCACTAGGGGTAATTGGAGGCAAGGGATGTGTAGGTTAGTAATTATTAATATTATTACTAGTTTAGTGTATGTTCGTTGCACATATATATCATGTCAGTTAATAAAATTATACAAAAAACTTCATGTTACCCTATAAAATTTTACATCTATTAGTATGAATAATTTGGTAAAATACACATTAGTTATTGTTTTCTGAAGTGTGTGTAAAGTCTAAAATAAATAAATAAAAGTGAATGGAGAGTATTTTATAGCCAGAAACAGATCTATGACTTATTTTAGATGAAGTATGTGTTTGGTATGGAGGAAAATAATTTCCTAGAAAATATATTCTTTGAAAATAAGTTGTTTTCTTACTTATTTTCTGGTGTTTGGTTGGTACAAACAAAACATTGTCTCAAGAACATCTAGTACAATCTAGGCAAATACTGATGACACCAGATCATTGTCAAGATCCAAACTAATTGATCGCATGGGCACCTACGCTATTTTAAGCAGCTAGAGGAACCTTGGTTACCCAACTAAAAATATGCGGAAGGCTTTCATTTTTAAGGGAATATTCAGTAAAACATAACAAAGTAAATTACATACCAATAAATACACTTTTTTACAAACTTATTATAACTCTCCTTCACTACCCCAAAACTTGGTCAGACATGTCAAAGATCTACCTATTATAAAAAATACTGATGATAAAATGAATAACACAAAAGACTCTAACATCTATCAGGAAGTAAGTGCATAAGTTAGTGTCAAATATTGTCATCCATATAGTAACTGAAAACTTACCTTCATCCATTCTACACCCCAAAAAGGAATGTAGAACAGTATGTTCAGTACAAATACACATACGTGTAGGCATCATCGGCCGATCAGTGTTACTTCACATAATCATAAAATAGAATCAAAGAAAAGAAGTCCGACATCTTATTTGGAATATAATTAAACTAAGACTATAATATCATTATAATACCTTGCCTACACAATTTACAATTCTCTGATTCTATTAACGAGATTATATTCACTACTACATAGTCTATCCTCATTAATTCACACCATTCACTACAACCAAACACTAAACCGTCATTGTCATCACTTTATTCGCATTACCTTTTCCACTATCCACATCTATAGGATCAACCCTGTGACTATAAGCAACTCATACTAACTCTCGGGTAAAAAATCAAAGACTTTCTTATAACGTTAAAGAATAATAACTAGTCAATCGGGTAACCTATGATTACAATAAGTATAAATGAAGCAAGTTGACTAACATATTGCAAGTAAGTACAAAGTGTAACTTTTCCAAGTACATGTCACATAATCAATCTCAAGGATACAATCAAGCAGGGAATAGAAGTTAACTCACATCTCAGCAAAACACATCAGAGAACTCAAGTCTCATTAGCAAACTTTATCAAACTTTTAAAGAAGAATTAATTTAATTATTAAAACTTCAGAATCATTTATTTGGGATTATTCATTGGATTCATCACTACGGATCACTTTATTATCAATTTCTTTAGTATTATTATCACCACGTCGACTTTTGGAACCTGATCAAATCACATCTCACTGCAGTATAAGAATTTAACATCACCACACTACTTGAGAAATCAGTAAGGTAGCAATACCAAAATTTAACATCAGCCACATTGCTTGAGAAAAGAATAAGGTAGCAACACCAAAATTCAATGCCGGACTCATTTCTTTAGAAATAAATATGGTATAAATACCAAACATCGGACACATTGCTACTAACAATCTTTTCACTTTTTATTTCTTAATAAATATTCATTTTTTAATTTTTCAACCTATATGAAGGTTTATCACAAACCGTCTTTATTCAAGACATTCTTTTCGCTGACATTATCATTATGGATCAAGATCTTTCATTTATCAACAATTAAGGCCTCTCATGAGTATTATTTCAATAATTCATCTTAATCATCCACAAGTCATTTATGACATCAATTTAAGGAGGTATCATTATCAAACAAGTCGCTCATAGGCACAATTCAATAAAACATCATAATCACCAATTTAATCTCTCATGGACATGCAATAGATAAAGTATGTTTATCAATACTAAAGAAAGAATGTCATAAAATAAATTACAATTTAAGACTTAATCATATAAGTTACCATTGGAACCTTCATTACTTATTAATTATTAAAATACCACTACCTCCTTAAATACTGCATCTTGGGTCCAATATCAGCACCTATAACTAGAACATTCAAGCATATTATTATCTCTAGCTATTTCCATATAATATAATTCTCACAATAATTTAAATCATCAATCCCTTAGATATTATCCTATTTTTCAATATTCGACTCTAGTATAGTTCTCCTCATTACATTATTGCACAATACATAAAATGTAATACCTTTGTAATTCAGCTAAATTCATCACTAAAATAACTTAATGACATCACACTTGCACACTTTATCGATAAATAATTTTTTTCTAAGCGCATAACACATAGTATTATGGAAGTAACACATAATCAATCAAGAAACTAATTTTTAGGGATTAAAGCAAGTTTACATATATTTTTTCACCTCAACTTCATTTCCCAGACATATTTTTTCCATTAATTCTACATTATGAAATGAATTAATATAATTATCTACTCATTAACCTAGCCCACCTAGACGTTAAGCTTTTGGAAGAAGCAAGTTGTAATAAGGATGATCTTCCTTTCGTTCATGCCTTAGAATAACCAGTTATCTAAAAATCAAGCAATAATAAGAGTAATTAACCATTTATCTTCAAACAAATATCTTTGGGATTAAAACCCACTAATTGTACCTTTAATTCAAGGTCTATATCATCCCCCAAGGTCAGTTGGCCATTAACTAGTTCTTTCAAGCTTAATACATCTACAGTAATGGAGTTTCTATGCTAAATGTTTCATCTATATGGAATTTAAGGTTCCTAACCATCAAAATTCATAATCTATTTTATGAAATTCATCTACCTTTATAATCCAATGCCGCTTTATAGCAGAGTTCCAAGATCAAGAAGATCTTTTCTAGGCTAGTAATGAGGTATCAGGCTAGGTCAGGAAGGAATTTTGGGAAAAAGTGACTAAATACTAGGCTTTAATTCTTTTTGCCTTTGAATTCTTCCTACAAAGGCCGTTGGTTTGTTAGCTCACTTACCCTTTTCTCGGTCATTCATGCTTCACCACAATAACACTATATATATATATATACACACACACACACACAAGCATCAGCCACCCTTAACTTAAGCTGATATAATAAGTCAAGGTGCACATTATCTTGAGTAGACTAGGGCTAAATGCTCTAATTCAAATTATAGACCAACTTTTTATTAGACAGTTAATAGCCCTACAATCGCTACCCTCAACTTAGGTATTTTACCTA
>NW_025831672.1:868681-911357 GCF_002878395.1 Capsicum annuum | reverse complement strand
AGCCCTACAATCGCTACCCTCAACTTAGGTATTTTACCTAAGTATAGATACACATTTCCCCACTATTGGGAAAGGGCCAGAGCTAGGTGTCAACAGCTTAAAGAGAGTTAGCTAGAATGCTTAGTGATGAAGAAAAATTAACAATGGCTCAAAGAAGGGTTCAAAAATGGAAAATTATTTGTGGTAGGGTTAATTACTTTGGCTAAGTGGACTATAAGAATAAGGTGGTCTACCATCCCTTCTTATCTCATCAACTATAGAACAACATCAATTGAACTAGGAAAGTTCTAGGTTTTATACTATGTAAGAAATAATACAAATACTCGCACACACAGTGGTAATTGAGTCAAACTCATTCTACTATTCTTAAGATTTGCGTCACATGTCATATGTATTTATAGGTTAATGCCAACTACAGATTCACTAATAGTTGATCACATATCCTAGGAGAGAAAAGTAAATAGTTATATGGAAATAGTCATAGCCTGATACCAACATCATTCACCATCCATATTCACAACAAGATACTAACACAAATAGTACTTTTATTTTATGGACAAACATTAACAACATAACAAGACTTAGAATGAAAAGAAATGCAAACCTAAAGTTAAACCTAGAAAGAATACTGCAACTGCGAACTTAACATGATCCTAGATATATCGATTCTCCTAGATATCATAGGGTAGGGTCAAGAATATCGACAACACAACCCCCCATATTACAAGTACACCACCCCCATACAAAAACATATGCATTATCCTCAAAGCATTATAAAGTACAAAAGAGTGTGGTGAGGCTCTTGCATATTTAGTCACTCTTTCCAAAATTCCTTAACAGTCTAAATTTCTATCACCTTTTATTGGCATCAGCCTTAAAAAAACAACAGCCCACCAGAACTTATCCATGAAGCTAATGAAAGATTTTGCAATTTGCTCCCGTGGATTGGCCACCCAAGAGGGGTTACCATCATCAATCAATAATTTAGCCACCCAAGGCCTCTGAGTCGATGCATTTCTCAACCTATACTCAAGATCAGGCATAGCAGGTGAAGCTTCATACTCTGGCCTAAATAGTATCCTATTGATTATTTGGTATGAAATGTTGACATTGACTCTTTGGACAGGTACTGACTCTCTGTTCGGCAAGTTTATAACTTATAACCCCTTTGGTTATTCCTTCTTTACTAATGCCCAATAATTAGCAAAGAATTCTCTTACCTAATTTATTTGATATAATACTAGTGGACTGCTCATCCATGCTAGTTCATACTCATTAAAATAATGTTCCAACTCAGGATATTCATATAACTCCGTTGTCACTATTTGATGTTTCTTAGCAAATGGACTTTTGATCCCTTTTGTTGTAGGTGTCAATCCATCATAAAATCCCATCCTTGCTCTCTCTATCTACCATCTAATTTTCTCCTGAACTTGAGGATCTTTAAGCTAAATAATGTTAGCATTCTCAAATTCAGTGTCCATATCAGTCACTTCTATTTGCTCTGCCACGTTAGTAGCCTTAGTTTCAACCTCAGCAAGTTCAGGTTGAGTTGTAGTGGTTGTTGACTTGTTTGGGATCGAGTTAGTACTATTAGTACTACTATCGCTCTCCTTTTTATAGTAGGAGAATGTGGTAGTTTCTCTTACATATTGCCTAGTGTTGTAAGCAAGTATAGGTTCTCCTCTACCCTTTTGAGATCTTCCTCCTATATTTAGTGGAAATTTGCGAGCCATAATGCCTAAAAAAGAAGTAAGAAATAAATTTACAATTCAAAAATGGCTTAAACAGTGAAAACTTTGACTTGACGGCCACACTAGTAGTCTGTTAAGTAACTGGTGGTCCACCAGGTGAGCCATCAGGTCTTATCCAGAAGACTTGAGATTTTAGAGCGTTGTGATGGTCCATATGGTGGTCTGTCACAAAATTGACGGTCCACCATTTGGCCTGTCGTATCTAATCCAGTGGGTGTCCCTTCTGAGGTCCTTGCGAAGGTCTATATGGTGGTCCGTCGCAAAAATAATGGTCCACCATTTTGGCCGTCGAACCCCCTTCTCAAGATTATACTTTTAGTTTGGCATTTTGTCAAATATTTAGTATACAAACCTGATTTTTTTAGCAACAGTTGACACCAAGTTCATAGTTATGCATAAAGTTTCCCACTTTTAAATGTATGATTTACTCAAACTTTACCCAACAATGTATATTAAACACAAAGGAACTCAAAGTAACTCAAAGCAACACAAAGAAAAAGGAAAGCACATGATGGAATTTCAACATTGAACTACTAATTCATTTCATGCTTTGGCAATTTAAAAAGAGAATTACATGGTTGTGCTCATACCTTGGTTCTACAGTAGCTTCTTTGTTTCTTGCTTGCACTTTATTAAAACAAACTTAACTTAAAACTTTAGAAATTTCTTTCAAGATTGTTTGTGATGAAGATAAAGAGAAGAGTGGGTTTGCTTAAATAGGGAAAAAGAAAGGAGATAGAGAGTCTTAGGAAGAGAAAATGCCTTCAGATTCTTTAAATCCAAAGGGATTTGGTCAGTTGAAGAAGTTAAAATGGTTACAACGTATGTAACCGTGCTTTTTACCTCCTTTAGATTATTTGGGTCATGTATGGGTCATTTAAATAAGTATCTATTTTAACCCGATCCGACCCGATACTAGGGTAACAGCGATGGCTACACCGATGGTCCATTGGACATGCGATGGGCCACCAGTTTGGCCATCGTGTCTTACCAGAACATGGCTAACTTAGCTTAATTACGATGGTCAATAAGATGGTTCACCAAATTTGTGATGATCCACCACTTGGGCCATTGTGCCTTACCTGAACATGGGCAACTTGAATTAATTTTGACGGTCAATATGGTGGTTCACCAAATCAGTGACAGTCCATAAATTTCACCGTCACTTTTGTTCTAGTTACTCAAATTTTTAGCATCTGATTGACAAAGAAAATGGTGGTCAATCAGGTAACTGGTGATCCATGAATTTGTCCATCAACCCTTTTTTCTAACTGTATTACTCCTTATGCTGCATTTTTAATCCTGCACACTTCACAAAGACATCAAAAATGCTCTAAATCAACAAAATAACTTAGCTAATGCTTTATAACAACACATTGTTGGTTGCCTCCTACTAGCGCTTGATTTTTCATCACGGCATGACTCAGTTATCTCGATTACTCAGACTTTATTAATATAAATAGTAGAAACACTCTTTAGCAAGTCCATTGGACTGATATATAGTTTCACACGCTGCACATTAACCTTGAAGACACTTCCATCTTCATTTTCAATTTCCACTACTCCAGATGAGTAGACTTGAATAACTTTGAAAGGGCTAGACCATTTGAATTTGAGCTTACCTAAAAAATGCTTGAGCCTGGAGTTCAACAGGAGCACCAAGTCATCTTTCTGAAAATCACTCTTTTCAATTCTACGGTCATGGTACTTTTTCATTCTTTCTTTGTATAAGTAAGCTCTTTCATAGTCTCTGAGGTGGAACTGATCCGTCTCATTCAGCTGCCTCAGTCTCATATCCGCTGCCTCCTTCCAGTTTAGATTAAGCCGCTTTAGCACCCATAATGCTTTATGCTCCATCTCAATCGACAAATGGCATGTTTTGCCATAAACCAATTGGTACGGTGACATCCGGTGTATTGAAAGCTGTTTGATATTCCCATAAGGCATCATTCATCCTCCTAGACCAATCTTTCCTGCTTGCATTTACATTCTTGGCAAAGATAGCCTTGATTTCCCAATTAGAGATTTTCACCTGCCCGCTTGTCTGTGGGTGGTATGGGGTAGCCACCTTATGCTGGTTAACTCTATATTTTGCCAAGGCGACTCTAAAGATCTTGTTGCAAAAGTGTGTTTCTCTATCGCTTATTATGGTATATGGCACCCCAAAGCAAGAGAAAATATTTCTCCTTAAGAATGCAATAACTCACTTTTCTTTATTATTCACTAGAGCCACTGCCTCTACCCATTTTGACAGGTAGTCAACGGCAACTAATATGTACTTCATCCCAAATGAACTCACGAAGGGTTCTGTGAAATCAATGCCCTAGACATCAAATAATTCTACCTCTAGCATTTTAGACATTGGCATCTCATGGTTCTTTGAGATGGACCCTTGACTTTGACATTGGTCACATTTTTTCATGAACTCGTAGGCATCTTTGAATAGGGAGAGCCAATAGTAGCCTCTTTGAAGCACTTTTCTTGTAGTCCGATAACCTTCATGGTGACCTCCAAGTAGGGAAGCATGACTTGCTTCTAGCATACTCAACTTATCTACTTCTGGCATGCACCGCCTAATAATTCCATCCGCACAGCGCTGAAACAGATATAGCTCATCCGAGAAATAATGTGTCAAATCATGAAGAAAATTTTTTGTTTGATGAAAGGAAAGATTCTCCTCCATTATTTTTCTTAACACATAGTTCGCGAAGTCAGAATACCAAGGTACTTTTTTAAGCACTGCAGCAAATATTTTCTTATTTGGGGAGGAATCATCAATCTCTAGCTCGTCCTTGACTGTCTGCTCGTCTTTGAGTTTGGACAACTGATTTGCTACCTGATTCTCATAGCCCCTTTGATCCTTGGCTTCAAAGTTAAATTCCTGAAGTAGCAATACCCACCGGATCAGCCTTGGTTTAGTATCCTTCTTTGCTATTAAGTACTTTAAGATAGAGTGGTTAGTGTGCACCACTACCTTGGTACCTAACAAATATGCCTAAAACTTCTCTAAAGCATACACCACTGCTAGAAGCTTCTGTTTAGTCACAGAATTATTCTTTTGAGCCTCATTTAGGGTCTTGCTTGCATAATATATCTAGTGGAACAACTTCTCTTTCTTTTGTCCGAGAACAACTCCAAGTGCCACTCCACTAGCATCTTATATAATCTCAAGTAGCTTCATCCAATCAGGAGAAACAATAATTGGAGCCTCCGCTAGTTTCAGCTCAAGGCGTTCAAAAGCCTTTCTGCATTTATCATCAAAAGTGAACTTAGCCTTCTTCTCCAGAAGTTTGCAAAACGGGTTTGCAATCTTTGAAAAGTCTTTTATGAATTTGTGGTAGAACCCCCACATGACCAAGAAATCTATGTACCCCTTTTGACAGAGATAGGGGGAGGTAGTTTCTCAATCACTTCAACCTTTTCCTTATCTACCTCAATACCTTTAGCTGAAATTTTATGACCAAGAACAATGTCTTCTTTCACCATGAAGTGGCATTTTTTCCAGTTAAGGACAAAGTTGAACTCTTCACACTACTGCAATGCCCGACTAAGATTCAACAAGAAGAGCTCCAAAAAATCACCGACAACAGAGAAATCATCCATAAATACCTCCAAGTTGTCTTTAACCATATTAGAAAATATCAACATCATACACAGCTAAAAAGTGGCGGGTGTATTACACAAATTGAAAGGCATCCACTTAAAAGAAAACATACTATATGGGCATATGAATGTCATCTTTTCCTGATCTTTAGGAATAATAGAAATTTGGTTGTACCAGAATACCAGTCTAAGAAATAGTACCAACCCCTTCCCTCTAACTGATCAAGTATCTGATCTATGAAAGGCATTGGGAAGTGGTCCTTCAAAGTCCACGAGTTGGGTTTTCTGTAATCCATACATACCCTCCACCTAGTAATAGGCCTCGGTAGGAGGTAGTTTCTCAATCACTTCAACCTTTTTCTTATCTACCTCAATACCTTTAGCTAAAATTTTGTGACCAAGAACAATGTTTTCGTTCACCATGAAGTAGCATTTTTCCCAGTTAAGGAAAAGGTTCAACTCTTTACGTCGCTGCAATGCCCAATTATAATTCAGCAAGAAGAGCTCAAGAGAATCACTAAAAACTGATAAATCATCCATAAAAACCTCCAAGGTGTCTTCAACCATATCAAAAAATATCGATATTATGCATCGTTGAAAATTGGTGGGCGTATTACACAAACCAAAGGCATCTGCTTAAAATCAAACGTACCATATGGGCACATAAATGTCATCTTTTCCTAATCTTTAGGACTAATAGAAATTTGGTTGTAATCAAAATACTAATCTAAGAAATAGTACCAACCCCTTCCCACTAGCTGATCAAGCATCTGATCTATGAAAGGCATTGGGAAGTGGTCCTTCAATCTCTATGAGTTGAGTTTTATATAATCCATACATACCCTCCACCCAGTAATAGGCTTGAGTGGGATCAACTCATTCTTCTTGTTAGCCACAACTGTCATGTCCCCTTTCTTGGGAACTCACTGAATAGGACTCACCCACTTACTGTCTGAAATAAGATATACTACTCCTACATCTAGCCACTTGATGATTTCTTTATTTAATACCTCTTATATAGGTGGGTTTAGATAATTCTGGTACTTAATAGTTTGAACACAATCCTCCTCTAATTGAATCTGATATGTACATATACCAGGAGGAATGCTGATAATTTCTTCAATCGTCTAACCAATAGGCCTCTTATATTTCTTAAGGACAAAGAAAAGGGCTTCCACCTGTTGCTCAACTAGGTCAGCTGTAATAATAATAGGTAGTGTATTCCCACTACCCATGAAGACATACCTTAAGTGATCGGATAAGTTTTTCAGCTCTAAAGCAGGTGGCTCTTCGATAAAAGGCTTAGCTAGTGGACTTGGACGATTTTTCAAGTCCAAATCCAACTTCTTGGGTGCATAAGAATAAGACCCCATGCCTGTTAATACACACACCATCTCCTTATAATCTTCTATACCATCATGATCAAAATTTATCAATATCGTAGCTAAAGTCTTCACAATAAATTTTTCTTCTATAGGCACTTTCTGCTCCTCATAATAGACATCCACAATAGAGAATATGCTTATATATTTATGTTATTTCATGGTCTAGCATATATCGAATTGAGCTACCTTATCATTTAGCCTGAATAGTAGCTAATTTTCCCTCAAATCAATAAGTACACACCCGGTTGTGAGGAAAGGTCGACCAAGATTATGGGTACCTCGAAATCCACCTTCTAATTAAGAATAACAAAATCATCTGGAAATATGAAACTGGCCACCTTTACTAATAAGTCATATAGAATCCCCACAGGCCACTTCACAGACCTGTTCGCCATAACTAGCCTCATGTTTGTAGGAGTAGGATTCCCCAAATCCAATTTTTTATATACAACAAGTGGAATCAAGTTTATACTAGATCCCAAATCACATAAAGCTTTTGCAAAATCAAGAGGCCCAATAGTGCACGGGATAGTAAATGCTCCTAGGTCTATATTCTTCTAAACTAAAGACCTTGTAGAGATAGCACCACAATGGTGGAGATTGTCACTGGCTCAAAGTTAACTGTCTGTTTCTTCCTGACAAGGTCTTTCAAGAATTTTGCGTACCCGGGCATTTGTTCCAATGCCTCTACCAATGGCAAATTAATTATCAATTGCTTAAGCATGGCCATAAATTTTCCAAACTTTGTGTCTTTGGCCTTCTTCTTCAACCGATAGGAAAATGAAGAAGGGATTTTGGGAGACTGGTAACCACTACTTCAGCCTCCGTTCCCTTTCTCTTCTCTGACTCATCAACCTACTGATGGTTGGAAGGTGAATCACCATTAGTCTTATCTAGTTTCTCAGACTCCACTGGATAATCAATTTATCCTTCCTCCATATCATCTTCCACAATATCAACCACAGATTTTCCCACATGAGAGCCTACCAATACTTTACCACTCCTAGTGGTAACTACCATACATGAGCCATCCTTCCTCAGGTTCTGAACAGTGTCGCTTGGTAGGGTGCCACTCTTTCTCTGATTGAATGCAACAGATAATTGGTTCAATTGCTGCTCCAACTATTTTATCAAAGTAGAGTGTCAATCAACTAACTGATTCATCAAGGACAAATCACTTTTCATCTCAGCCACTCTAGTATTGGTTGTTTCTACTTCTTTCAATAACTTAGCCATCATTTTCTCCATGGATATCTTCCCCTAAATAGTTGCAGTAGCCTCATGCTTTCTAGGAGAAACATACAACCCACTCCAATTATTCTTATTCTTCCAATTGGCTTGGTCGCGGTCTTTATAGCCAAATTTTTCATAATAGTTCCAATCTTGATTTCCTTGGCCACTACCTTAAAAAACCCCTTGATTGTTCAAGTAATTGGCTTTATTCTCATAATCGAATTCAGCCATTCCTTATGATGCTACAGCTTTAACTTTCTCTATCTTTCCTAATAATAAATGCTTAGTGAGAACATCCATTTGTGTCTTCATGTGAGCAATGTCCTGGTCATATTTTTCTTTCCTTTGCCTCTACTCTGCAGTCATGCTAATATATACAGTAGAGCTTGCTACCTCAAAATCCCTGGTATACCAAGCTCTACTCCACTTTGTCATATGACCAAACATCTCAGTTGCTTTAAAAAAAGTAAGGTCCATGAATTACCCACCCGCAGCATTATCCACAACTGGCTTTGTCACAGAATTCAAGGCCCAATATAAGATCTCCATCGAATTGACATTAGTTATCTGATAATTTGTCAACTGCATAAGCTTCTTCTTGAATCTCTCCCGAGTCTCATGGAGAAATTCAATTAGAAACTATTTAAAGTTACAGATTTCATCACTCAACTGTGCCCTATTGGATGGTGGAAAGAACCTTTCAAGGAAAGCATCTTTCAGTTTCCTCCAATTGGTAATAGAGTTAGGAGTTAGCCTATTCAACCATAAAATGGCCTCCCCAGATAGATACAACGGGAACAGATACAACCAAATATCATTTTACGCAACTCCTGGGTTGTCAAATAATTTGCATCTTGAGCTAAAGTTGACCAAATACATATTCGGGTCATCACCTACAAGTCCACCGAACAGCCCTTTGAGATGCAATAACTAGATCATAGTACTCATGATATTAAACATAGCTCTGGTGCTAAGGGTGGCGGAATAATAGCCCCTATTGCACCAGATCCATCCAAGTCATCATCATCATCCACAGATTAAATTGGATGGCCTGGTGCTCTGGTCTCCCCTAGTAGGGTAATTTCCATTGACATTCCTATTTGCCAGTGCAACCACATTGTCTACACGCCTCTAGTTGACCGGATTTAATAAATCATCATCACCCAGATCATCATGATCTAGGTTTATTTCCCTTTTTTTGCATTATCCATATTCTGCCAATTCAGTTGTGCAATTGCTAAGGCAGCTATTCTAGCTTCTTTCTATTGAGCGGCTACCCACTCCGGGTCTTTTTGAGCATTCATTCTACCAATAAGTGAAGGTTCTAGATAAATAGGTTATAAAGGTTCACCTAATCTCCATGTACTTGGCATACAAGACAATCAACCTACGAAAAACAAAAACAACAAATAAAAAGTAAAATTTAGGAAACTTTGACCAAAGGTCAATTAACAATCACAGACTTAGTTGACAACCGTATTCCCTGGCAATGGCACCAAAATTTGATAATCCTAACTTGCAACTCTCATCAGAAAGTATAAGCGGTCTCTGTCAAATATAGAACCCAACTAGGTTGGGTGTTGAATCCCATAGGGAATACAATTTTCACTAAGTATTATGGTTGTTATTAGACTGTTGATCAAAGGTTCTAGAAATAACGGGGATTTTGATTTATCAATTGTATTCAAATATTTGTCACAAAAAGTAATCCAACTGTAGGTTGTATAGAAAATAGTAATTTAATAAGAGAAGTCAAACTAGAGTTATCGTTACCAAGATGCTTAAGCAGCTAGGGTTGTGAACTATTTTGGATTACCAATAAACAATTTTAATTGCAAGAGTAATTAAATTCTATGGTTTACCCATTAGTTTCTCAACTTAAATAAGTAAGTTATCCCTTAATTCTTTCAAACTTAAGGAACATTTTATTTATTCAACTATATTCTCACATGGGTTGATCCGGTTAAGGAATTTACCCTCTATCTAAATTTTAAAGCCCTTGGATTTATGTAAACCCTTTCTTTTCCCAATAAACACTTTCCTATTCAAACATGTGCTGTTATTGGGCTCACTTGTCAAGTTTGCAACCTAGAAAAGTCATTAAAGTGAAGAAGGGTTTATGCAATATCAATTAATCATGGGAATCTACTAGATTCATAACCCCCAATCAGCTATTAACATCAAGGCTCCTATAACCCTAGTTATGGAAGCTTAGCCACATATCTCCATCACAGAAAGAGAAGAAATCATCATGTTATTCATATATTAATTCAGAAATTACTAACAAAAGTCATAATTATTGTTCTTCAATCTTCAATAGAGAAAATGATAATGGAATCTAGATCAACAATTGTAGAATGAATCTCATAGAAAAACTATGTACAATATGTTTCTAGTATGGAAACTCTAATAAAAGATAAAATATACCTAATAAAAACTAAAGCTAGGTATTTATATGTTCCCCAGGTAGAAGACATTTAAAATTCAAATTTAAAAAAAACGTGTCCAAATTGACGGCCAAAGTGGTGATCCATCACAAGGCTGATGGTCCACTATATGAACCACATTACTGATCCTGGAGAACCAGGTTCTGCTTAGCAATGACGGCCAAAGTTGTGGTCCATCGCAGGACTGACGGTCCACCATATGAGCCATCACTGGATATTTCAGGATGCCAGGTTTTGTTAAGCGCTGACGGCCAAAATAGTGGTCCATCGTTAGACTGATGGTCCACCACATGAGCCATCACTTAGTCTTTTGAAATCATTATTTCTATTTGGGCCTGATGGTTAAGTTGGTGGTCCATCTCAAGATTGGTGGTCCACCACATGGCCCATCACTGAGTTTTTTGAAATCATAGATTCTATTTGGGCTTGATGGTTAAGTTGGTGGTCCATCGCAAGACTGGTGGTCCACTATTTTGACTATCAGAAGTGTTTTTCTACAAATTTTCTGAGTCTTTTCCTTCAACTAGCTCATAATTAAATGTAACCTTGGTTGCTTGAAAACATACCATTTTTCAAAGAAAAAGATGAAAAATATTCCGTCAAAAGCCAGAATATCAATGGTTTATTTTTCTTCCCTACTGATTTCATGATACTGGATTATGAATGGACTTTCAAGTTCCTATTATTATAATCAGACTATTCCTTGATATAGGAAGGACTATGGTTGATATGGATATGGTACATCTGATTTTCAGACTTAATGATGAGAAAGTGATATTCAATGTATGCCAGTCTATGTGACAGCTAGATGAGTTAAGGTTAGTGTCTGCAGAAGATACCCTTGTTGATTATATTAAAGAAGTCTTTTATGTTGATGAGGTGACTACCCATTATATAGGTAGAATGACTATTCCTATATAGGAAAGGCTTGATGTTGAAGCCTTAGCAGTAGTGATTATGAACTTCGACAGCAATGGTATTAATGACTATGATGAGATAGTATATGCACTTTATGGGAGTGTTTCTTATAGTTTTTCACCAAAGAAACTTGATTTTGACCTAGAAAAAAAAACCACTCTACCTGCTCGCTCATCTATTGACGATCCACCAATCTTAGAGTTGAAAGCCCTCTCTTCTTATTTGCGATATACATTATTGGGGCCCAACAACACTTTATCGATAATCAATGTAGCTGAGTTAATACTGATAGAAGTTAAATCTTTATTATCTTTGCTACAGAGATTCAAGAGGGCAATTAGATTATCCATTGCAAATATTGTAGGAAATTACACCAGGTCTTTGTACTCATAAGATCTAACTTGAATCATATTGTGTTCTAAGTATACAATATCAGCATTGGCTAAGTCCGCCTATACGGGAGATAGTGATGAAGGAAATAATCAAGTGATTAGATGATGGTGCGGTATAGCTAATTACTGACAGCAAGTAGGTAGCACGGTTCAATGCGTTCTGAAGAGGGTGGTATTAATTTTTGGATAGTTGTTCGAGTTACAACCAAAGCACTATTGCACTCAAAGATTAAGAGAAGACGACCTTCACTTGTCCTTAAGGGACTTTGCATTCATGTGTATGCCATTTTGATTGTGTAATGCTCCAACCGCATTTCAGATATATATGATGTCAATCTTCTTCGACATGGTAGAAGACACCACCTCATTATTCATGGATAATTTTTTGGTAGTTGGTGATTCTTATGATAATTTCTTGGTTCACTTGGAAAATGCTCTCCATAGATGTGAGGAATGCAACTTGGTACTTAATTGGGAAAAGTGCCACTTTATGGTTAAAGATGGCATTGTTCTTGGGAACAAGATTTCAAAAAGAGGTATAGAGGTAGACAGTGCTAAAACTGAAGTGATCAAGAAATTACCTCCACCAATTTCTTTGAAGGGCATACAAAGTTTTTTAGGGCATGTAGGTTTTTACAGCTGAATCATCAAGAATTTCTTGAAGATTGCCAACCTTGTTTTCAAGCTTCTTGAGAAAGAGGTGACGTATGACTTTGATGAAGCATGCTTGAAAGCTTTTGAATGCCTAAAAGAGAAGTTAATGATGACTCATATCATCATGTATGTTGATTGGTCCTTGCAATTTGAAATCATGTATGATGCAAGCAGAGTGAACTTAGGTGATGTCCTAGTCCAAAGAAGAGAAAAGATCTTTCATCCCATCTACTATGCCATTAAGAAATTAAACACTACTCAAAAGAACTACATAGTTACTGATCAGGAGTTGTTAGCAGTGGTTTATGCTTTTGAGAAATTTTGATCTTATCAAATTAGGATGAATTTAATAGTACACACTATCATGGAGCATTGAGGCACTTTATGTTGAAGAAAGATGTGAATCCTAGATTAATCAAGTGGGTTTTTCTGCTGCAAGATTTTAATTTTGAGGTCAAGGATAGAAAAGGCACTGAAAAATAAGTTGCAGATCACTTGTCTAGACTTAAGGAGGAAGCAATGCAGAAAGTTAAAGATGGGCTCGAAATTGATGATAGTTTTTCAGACGAGCAGGTATTAGTTTCTTCTCAAGATATAATTCCATGGTTTACTGCCTATGCTAATTATCTAGCAAGTGATCTAGTCCTAGAAAATCTAGCCATCCATCAAAGAGAGAGATTTATGTATGAGGTAAGTAAGTTTTTCTAGGATGAACCTTACTTTTCCTGAATCTATGCGGATGGGGTTATTCATAGATGCATCCCTGAAGTAGAGATGAAGAGCAACCTTGAGGCTTGTTATTCTTTACCAGTTAGGGGTCACCGTGGAGTAACCCGCAAGCCCACAAGATCTTACAATTTGGATACCAGTGCCTTACAATATACAAGGACACTCATGACTTTCCTTTATCTTGTGACCAATGCCGTCAATATCTCTAGGCGCCATGAACTTTTTATGACCCCTATTTTATAATTGGAATTATTTGATTTATGTGTTTTCGACTTCATGGGACAATTTGTGTGCTCCTTTGGTATGAAATACATTCTTATGGCAGTGGACTATGTGTACAAGTGGGTGGAAGCGGTTGTGCTCCCCAATAATGAAGGAAGAAGTTTCACTGCCTTTTTGAAGGAGTATATCTTTTCTTGATTTTGCACATCACATTCAATCATTAGTGATGGTGGGTTGCATTTCTGTAATACCCAATTTAAGAGTCTACTTGAGAAGTACGGAGTGAAGCATAAGGTGGCAACACCTTACCATCCGAAGACTAGTAGACCGGTTGAGGTGTCCAACAGACAAATAAAGCCCATTTTGGCGAAGATGAATGCCAATAGGACTAATTATTCGAGAAAGTCAGATTATGTATTATGGGATTTCAGAACAGCTTTCAAGACTCTAGGTGTTTCTCCATATAAGCTGGTGTATGGAAAGGCATGTCACTTGTATGTTGAACTTGAGCACAAAGCACTATGGCTATTAAAGAAGTTGAATTTTGAGTGGCAGGATGCAACAAAGGCAAGAATGAGTAAGATATATGAGTTTAATGAATTCTGACTCCGAGATTATGAGAGTTCTATATTTTACAAGGAGAAGATGAGGTTGCATCATGATCGCAAAATAGAGAAAAGGGTATTTTAGCGAGGTAAATATGTATTTCTATATAACTCAAGACTTTGCTTGTTTCCAGGCAAGTTGAAGTCTAGGTGGTATGGTCCATTTACTGTGGTGAGAGTGTTTCCACATGGTTCTTTAGAACTAAAGATTAATATTGAATCCCCGTTCAAAGTCAATGGGGAAAGGATAAAGCACTATATGGGTAACACTAAAGACGTTAAAGTGGTTCTTGAAATGGATCTTGGTGAAGTCTAAGAAACCAAGGCAATTGCATCATGCCACAATATCAAATTAAGAGCTATAAGAGAGGCAACCCATAGGGCTGGTTGATGAAGTCTGAGTATCCAACTTATTCACGTTGTGTCATAATGTTAAAGCAAGCACTTCGTGGGAGGCAACCCATGTTTTTTACATATAAAATTTTAGGGTTACATGTGTTTTTAGTGTGAAGGAAGGGATATTGCAGGAGTCAATCAAGAAAATTATAGAAAGCAAGTCACACATGGATCTTTACTAGTCGTTAATTGACATCATGACTCGTAAACAAGAGTCATATAGAACTGGAACTTAGACCACTTAGGTATTTGGTCACTAGAGTTATTATGACTACCAAAAATACTCGTAGCCTCTGGTTACAACTCACCACCTTGAGTCATAATGATTAGAGGACAAGGACCTAGGTAAGGTTCCAGTCTTTTACAGAGGGAGTTCAAAACTCATAATAAATGGTTGTAAGTCATAATAATGACATGTAACCAAGCCTACCAGTGCATGCATCGTGGGATGACCGGACCCCAAATCACTAATTAAAAAAAAAGCACCAAAATCACAAATTTCTGAACTCCCTCCATCACTCTTAACTAGAAAAGCTCAAAAACACTCCACTTACATTTCTAAAATACAATACTTAAGCAAGACTAATCCTCCTAAATTTTGAAAGTCTCAAGAGTAGGGAACAAGTTGACTGAAGATAAGAAATCAAATTCTCTCCCAAAATACGTAAGTGTTTGTTCTTGAAATCTCAATTTCTTATCATAATTCCTAAAAATGGTGGAAGTTTATTTGATTTCTTGAGTTAAAAATATGTCCAAATCAGTAATTTAACCTTATTCTTTGGAATTATACATCAAAGGATGATATTGGAAGTGAAAATAGGCTTTGTGTTAAAAATTTGTGTTTTGGAATGATTATGTAGAGTATTAGTTTGTCATTGAATGAAAATTAGTGTGATGGGATTGAATATCGGAACCAACTCAGGCTAAACCCTTATGTTACAATGGATTCGGGACTTCAAACGATTCATAAAGACATATAATGAGTAGTTACAAGGCTCGTGACCACTAATAACATGGAGGATTAAAAGCATGTGGGTTCTAGTAACCTTACGACTCAGCTATGCTAGTCGTAATCAATCGGTACGACTTGTACTCAGGAGCCGTAATGACTATGGGAATTGATGCAATATAAGAAATATTTCTGGTCAACTTACAAATGTTGGTGACTAGTCGTAGACTAACCTTACGACTCGTTAGGAGGACTCATAACCTGATCAGTAACTATTAACTTGGCCTTTGTCTACCTTATGAATAGATCAAATGAGTCATGCCCAATTGTTACAACTCATACCCCTAAGTAATGAGTCCAGAAAAAGGTTAATGACATCAAATATTTGTTCTTTCTTTCCTCTTAATAAAATTCAATAATTGGTCTTATGAAAATAGGTTGAAATGGCTCAAAAAGGTTATTCATCATAAAAGCAACCACTGAAGAAGAACACCAAGAAGAAACTTACCCAAAATTTTGATTACAAGTTGAGGAATGAGGACACCAACGAATCAAGTGGTGACCTCATAGTATACCTACTAAAGGGGAAGGTAGACCCAAGGGAGAAATAACCTCGGGAAAATAAAATAGTCACAGAGGATGACACGCCTCCAAAATAGCCAAGCAAAAAGAATCCTCGCACCTCACTACCTCATTCACTGTCCCAGTCTGATGAGGGTAGTAATAATGAAAATAAGGAGGTTGAATCTAGCTCGAAAGTAGAAGGTGAAGTTGAGGAAAAAAATGAAAACAATGAGGAGGTTGACTCTAGTTCTAGAGAAGACATTGATGAGAATAAGTGGGAGGTGTACGCATCCCCCATTGACATCCAACCACCACCACCACAACCTCAAATCCCATTATCCATTGAACCTTCTCTTGTGCCTATAGTTGTACAGAGGGGGTACCACAGGATGCAGGATACCTATAATGAGGGGATAGAAGTGAATTCGACCATGGGAAATATGAAGATAGGGATATACCAGTAGAGAGATTAACTACTGTGGGCATGCATGAGATGCCTAATTTCAAAACCTGATTCTAATACTATTGGTTTCAATGGATGACCATAGCTCCGGTAAAATTCAATCCTACACTAGTGTGGGAGTTCTATGTGACCTATAAGAGAGAGCTGAAGAGGCAATACCCATAAGAAAATTTGTGAAAAGGTGGGATTCAGTCACTTTCTTCATGATTCATGGATTTCAGGTGAACATTTCTCCATGAAATATTTTAAGATTCTTGTACGAACATGATTTCCAACTACTGGTGAGCACGACTGAAATTGAGTATTGCATTGATGAAATATGCAAAATAACAAGGAAATAACTGGGTATTACAGACTAGATGATACACTTCTGGTGGATAGCAAGTCTAATTATTATAAATAGAGGGGAAGCAAGTTGGGTGATTGGTGGTCCAGGAGTGAACCCTCAGCAGATTTCCAAGAATGCCCTGATATTTGAGGCAAAGGCGTGGTGGACTCTAGCCTACATAGATTATATAACAAACTTGGGGACAATGTTTTGAGTCCAGTTCGCGCCACATTGATAGCTGGATCATGGTGGGGTATGAGTTCAACTTTGAATAATTCTTCGCCAAAGAGATATGAGATCGAGTTGTGGGTACTGATGTGATTTTTGAATTGCCATGCTTGTTGACTCAGCTATGCTTAGAAGTAGGGGTGAAGGTACTTCTTGATGTGAATCAACTTATTAAATCAAAGAACACCACATACTTGGGGCTTATTCGAGATGCTGCAAATCCCATCACTAGAAAGGCAAAATAAGGAGGAACGATGCTGTCAGAGATACAGCAGACTAGAGTGGGCTATCTAAGACTGAATATTCTGATGTGGTAGGTACACCCAGTACTTCGACCCCTCCACACACTGAGGCTCCACTTTATCCCATATCCAGGTTAGTTCCGACAGTATACGTGGCCATTACACGGGATATGTAGAATGAGGTGATGAAAAGATTGAGCACCTTGGAGAAAAAGGTATGGTTGATCAAATTGTGAGTAAAACCCTTGGATAGTAATAGACTAGATAAGAAAAAACAAGGGTATAGAGGAGGTTGGATGCTTTCGAGTTGAGGCTCACTCTTCGGCTTGCAGGTGTTAAAACTCCTGATTTAGCAAGAATTAAGGCTGAAATGGTCGAATTTTGAAAGATAGTGAATAAGTTGCACAAGAGGACAGTTTTGTCCATACCATTTATGGAGGTCATCTAGTCAGAAAAAGAGGTCGAAAATATTTAGGGTATCAAAATAGAAGAAGAAGGTAGAAAGAGAAACAAGGACAAGAAATAAAATGATGAAGCACTAAAGTAGAAAATGTTGAAGTAGAAAAAATAGCAAGTGTACAAAGTGAGAAGGTCTGGAAGTTGAGGGTCTAGGAGCTAGCTGATGGTGGCGGTAGTTCGAGACCGGCCACAGATATTGAGAGAAGCAATGATACAGTCCTGATTTAGATATACCATTGAGTGTATTGGCCACAACCAATTCCACTATTGTGAAGACAGTACCAACAGTTGATGGGACTAATATTGAGGATAGTGAGGCCCAATCTAAGGGTCACCATAATGATCCTATTTGAGTAGGCACCTAGGGAGCCCAGGTATGTCCTCAATCATAGTTTTACATTATTAGATACACTGGTGACAATGCATAAGTTTTACTTGAGAGTGGGGGTGTACCTGGTGTAACCCAAACCCCGGCCTAGTCATGTTAGGCATCTCAAGCCCAACCCAAAATGAAGACCATCCCCTATACCCAATCCAACCAACTAATATACAACACGTGTATGATAAATTTCGAACATATCACAAGATAACAGCATTTAAAATTCAATGAATTTGGGATAAGTCTAAAATTGAGACCAACCCAGCTAAGTCCTACCCTCCAAACCAAACAAAACAAAGCATAATACGCCCAAGTCCACAATTGTCCATACAATGCCTCTAAACCATATCAAAGAATATCTAGTTGAGACATGGCCTAGTCTATAGCCAAAAACCAATGTCAAAGGAATAGTAAAGGCATAAGATAAACTATTACATGAAATACTCCTTCCAAAGAATGGAAGCTCACTACTTCAGTCTGACTCCAGTTGTCCTTGAATCACCAAGTCACTGATCATAAGGTGTGATAGTATGGCCGGTCCCTACATCGCGTAGGATACAGTGCCCAAAAATGGGTTAGTGGGTGAATACTAGCATGTACTCAGGAGGAAAGATAAATAATATCATTATTCAAAATCAACATAAATAACAAGATACAATCACACACATACATATATATCATGCTGGGAAAAGGAAAATGGTTTAGAATGCATTTAAAACCTTAACCTGGGTTATATAGATTTACTATCATAATCTACCCATGGGCTATATGGGTTTAGTGTTTCCCCCTAAAAGGGCCCCTGAGTGTGTAGCCACATGAATCAGAGATATAATAGGGGCCGAAGATTTCGTGTACCCTTCGCCCACCATAATACATATATACAAGTATAAACTTGGGGGATTCGTATGTAGCCCACAAGTATATGGTCACCATGACCAACCCTCATGTCGGCAAACATGAGTTTCCAGTGTCTTTCCATCGGACTCATACCTTCACAGTTAGTTATCACAACCCACCATTACTTCCCAATTAAAAGCTTTAGCACATAATCAAACCACTAATTCCAAAATTTAATTACCAAGGCATTATGAAGTGGTATCGTCACACTGACTATAGCTTGCAAGTAATGTCATTAGCCAACACTTAGGGGATTCCCATGTAGCCTGCCGACTCCATTAAAAAAATCACATAAGGGATTCCCATGTACCCCATAAGGTTTTCAAAACAAAATCCATGGCCACCAAGGCCTTTCCAAACCATTTAAAACCAACCAAACCAATTTAAGTTCCAGTACCATATTATGCAATGCAAAGATATTAATAAAATTCAAACTATGTGACAAAATCATTCTCATTGGCATTTTATCAAACATGTTAAGGGAATAAGATTTCCAAAACCCAAAACCATATATCAATTGACCTTTCCCATGCAACCACTTTGTAAAACAACAATTATAAATAAAAACCATAAAAATAACATGGAAAAACATTGTCCAACCTAGAACAACCAAAACCCCTAACATATTTTTTGAAACCCAAATATACCATAATAATATCATGAAAACAATCTAATAAAACATGCTTTTAGTAGAACTAACAATAAGGGAGGAGTAACATGCCTGAGTTACGAAGATTCACAAAGGGATTTTGATCCTTATACATCTAGATTACCACCTTAAATAAACCCAAGCCCAATCTTCTTGAGAGATTGTTAGAGAGAGTTTAGAGTGTTTTCAATCTTCTAAAGTGTGAAAAGGATGACCAATTAGGATTATAAGTCATGGGATCTTAAGGGATTAGGGTGGGAATTGTCCAAAATGCCCTCAACTTAAAAGCTGTAGAAGACATGCAGGAGGATACAGTTGGACCCCTCCACTCGTACCCACATCATACGAGTGGTACCTTGCACCCGTACCTTGATCACAAAGTTGGACACCACATTCTGTCCAACATATGACTCCTTCACCTGACTTGTACCATCACCATATGACTAGTACCCTTCAAGTCATACCTTAAGCAGAAATATCTAGGCTAGACACTGGACACCATATATTTTTGACCCAATCTCTCGTATCATGTACATACGACTTGTATGATGTCTTCTTTTACCAAGAACAGAGCTTGGAAAATATCATACTGGACAACATACGACTAGGGTCCTAGACCCGTACCCACACCATACGAGTCAGGGTGTAAGCTATATGATGATCAGAAGGTTCAAAACTGAGGAAATTTTCAAGGGTCCAAACCCAGGATATTTCTATTCTCCCCTACTTGGATCATTCATCCTCGAATGATGGGCCAAGGAAGTACAGGCATGATTAAACCCCCAAACATCTCTACTTTTACCTTTAACTAAGTTAGAAAGCAAAGATGCCAAGGAAATATTCAATCTACCATTAACAAGGAAATAAAAAAGACGTTAAGAATACATACACACCTTAAGAAGGATTATCTGAAACGGAGAGTAAGAATGAGTAGTCAGACTATATGTCCCCTTCATGTCCCTATAGAGCTCCTTCTAAAGCAACCAATACATGTAATATCCCTTAAATAGGACCACACTCTCTATCATGTTTTCATCATGAAGACAACACTCCTCTATCTCAGCCTCCTAACTTACCCCACAAATACATAACTAAAGTGCCTAGTTTAACCACACATCCATCCCATGCTAAAGACTAATCGAAAATAAAAGGTACTAGTAGAAGCCATTGGACCTTATACTTTACATCACTCCCATAATACTACCCTGTCTATCACTACAATCAAGAAACCTTAGGTTTTAATCAAAGATCTATAACCGCATAACATAATGGACGGGTATCTATCAACCCCCAACTTTTAAGCCTGCCTCTATACCCCCGCTTTATGGATCTCTCACCTAAGAGCTAGATTTTCAATTACCATCACAAAGAGTTTCATAGCACCTCCCCTCCTTAACTATTTTATAGGAAAAAGTTCTTCTTATTCTTCCATCTGCTTACAACCTTAGCTCAAGTAGTCACCCCAAAATTTCACAACCAAGAACATTTAATCCCTAATCTAAAACATTACTATGTTTCCACCGCCACTACCACCCTAACATAGGAAGGGTTATTATGGAACTAAAGAACAACATTAAAAATGAGAGGGGGTTTACTTCCCAATTACAACTCCTATTTATCGTACTACTCAAGGCAAGACCTACAAAATGAGACATGATATAATAGGCAGGAGGTACTTTAAAGCAACCACCTAGGTTATAAATGAAGGATAATTCCCACATAGACACACCATAGAATAAGTCCTTAAGACTAGGCATCAGAAGAAACACGACTCCATATATCAAGGGTAATATAACATAAAGCTGAGATTCATATTCGGGGGACAAAGTAAGGAATTCCTCTTGAAACTACTATTTCTTAGATCTAGGCATAACGTGAGACATAAATGTATAGGTCACGAGTGTAATGATATAGAGCTTGAATACTTAGAAGTTTGAATTTTGGAGAACCATTATTGCCTTTGGTTCAGGGGCTAAAGTATGGACATACGAGGTATGCAAAGTTTAACCTTAGGCATAAGCAGTATTAGAATGCGTACAACACTAGTAGAGTTCTCTTTTAAATGAAATAGGAGGAAATTTCTAGAATAGGAGTAAATTCACACTGACTATCCCCTTGAAGTCCACCACTATGAGAAAATTTTAGATTAGCCCTTGATGTCCTTCTTACTACACCTATAAGAATAACACTCTGCCTTAAAGGGTATCACTATGGACATGAACAAAGGACACTCAGCTCTCTTATGCTTATAACCTTGTCTATTCAAATGCAACCTAGTGTTTAGTGTAGTCTCAAAAACTCTATGCCCTAACCCATTCAATGACTTAGCCCTCAATCCATCAACTTAACCTAGACTTCTAGCTTATATGTCACAACTTCCCCACTCCTGTATCCCTTGAGTCATCAACCTCATATCTTTCTCACACCCCACCAGGCATACCAATCTACCCCAAAACTCTCACCTTACCACCATCGAGCTAACATACTTCTTTCACCAAATCAACATCTGGGATTCAAACTTAGTGTCTATCAACCATCATGCACCACTAAAAAAGTTCTCCATGTAAAATATACATATATGATCCACCCCACAGAGAGGTCACCCTAAATTCCTTATTCACCCTACAATAACCTACACATACCCAAAGAAAACCATTTCTTTATGCACAAAAGAACAAAATCACCCCATGGAGAAATACTGAGGTAGACAAACCCTTATCAAAGAATACTTTGATTAATCCTTAAGATCCTTCAACTCGACTTGAGTCATTCTATAAAGAGGGAATAGAAATAGGATGAGTGTCCAAAACAAGATCAATCCAAACTCAATTTCCCTATTGGGACACTAGGCAGGTTATCGGGGAAGATCTTAAGGATTTCATTCACCACCAAGATAGAATGCAATGAGGGACCCTTAGAGTTAGAATCTCTGACCCAGAACAGATGATAGAGACACCCTTTGTAGATTAATATTTGAGCTCTAAGATGCGATATAAACCTTTTCTTAGGAGCTAGGAGCACTTTCTCTCTTAATAATTAGCTCATTAGGGAATTTAAAGACGACCTTACGAGTCCGACAGTCTAGAGATGCATAGCACGACTACAACTAACCCATCCCTAATATGACATCAAAATCAACTATGTCTAATTCAAACAAATCTGTCAAAGATAACCGACCACCCATAGATACCACATAACCCCTATAGACTCTTCTAGCCACCATAGTGTAACCCAACAAACTAGAAACAAAAAAGGGTTTTAAAATAAAAATGGGACCAAAACCAAAATGTATAGCTACAAATGGGGTCATGTAATAGAGAGTGGACTCCAGATCAAGTAAACAATACACATCACGATAAAAAACATTCAATATACCTATAATGACATTAGAAGATGCCTTGAACTCTTGAGGCATAGTGAGAGAACTGAGACATTCCTAACTATTGCTAGAGTTAGAAGCAACTCCACTGGTATTGGAGCTAGAGTGACAACCGATATACTATTTGCCCCACTGGCAATTCTCCGACTGCATGTGACCCAGCTGACCATAAATGAAACACAAATTCCTCTCATTATAGAAATAATCATGGTACAACTAATAAAAACCCAGCAGAGAGGATAGGGTGGGGCTGACAATGCTCAAATAGCCCAAAAGCTATATTCACCAGAAGACTAAATATAAGGGGCACTTACAACCACATGGGAACTCCCTGAATTCCCTTGCTTAGACCACTGTCCACCATCTATACCACTATTTCTATGACCTCTTCCCCAGTCTGAATACTAGGACTTCTTGCTCTACCTATTTCTCACCTTTGCGTTCTCTTTCTTATGCCAACAAGATCGTACTAGCATGACAGAGATGCCACTATTTGGGTAAATAGATGAATAAAATGTTAAAACTCAGCATTAGTTATATCTCCTTGAGGTAACTGAACATGAATATCACCTTTTAGAGTAGGGTCAGTAGAGATCGGTGGAACTCTATAGGGGGAATCAGAAATTGTAACCCTTGACTGGGTTTTACATTATGAGTTGGATAAGATCCCTCCATTTCATCCTCGAGTGGGACAAGTGAATTTCCATGAGCCTTAGATCATTGGAAGGGCATGATCTGAAAGGTGAACAAAATAAGATTTAAGGGAGAGTTCTAGAACTTAGATTCTATAGCCCCAAAAATAGAAAAACCAAAAAAACTAAAAATTCCTAAATGTCTCATAGCCTCTCCCTTATAAGTGTGGTGCACCACACACCAATAAAAGAGACTCTACTCGACACGACTTTGTGAACACTCTATGACATTGGAACGTAGCCTTTGATACCAATCTGACACAACCCGAACCAGGGCCTATTTGAGTTGGGCAACTCAAGTCAAACCCATACTAGATACCACCCCCTATAACCAATCCAACCAATAAATATAAAACCCATGTCGAATAAATTCCAAACATATGACAAGATCAAGTATTTAGAATTCAACAACTTTGCGAAAAGTCTAAAACTGAGACCAACCCAACCAAGTCATACTATCCAAACCAAACCAAATAAACCATAATATTCCTTAGTCCATAGTTTTCTATACAAAGCCTCTAAACCATATCAAAGAATATCTAGTCAGGAAATACCTCAACCATAGCCAAAAATCAATATCAAAGGAATAGTAAAGGCATTAGATAAACTATAACATGAAATGGCCTTCAAAAGAATGGAATCTCACCAATTTAGTCTAACTTAATATGTCTCTGAATAACCAAGTCACATAGAATAAGGTATGATAGTATGGCCAATTTCTGCATCTCATGAGGATATAGCACCCAAAGATGAGTTAGCGAGTGAACGATGGAATGTACTCAAAAGTAAGGATAAAATTATGCCATTATTAAAAATCAAATTAAATAACCATATGCAATCATATACATATATATATATATCATGCTCAAAAAGGAATTGGGTTTCGCATGCATTTAAAACCTTAACCTGGGTTGTGTAGCTTTACCGTCATAATCTACCCATGGGATATATGGGTTCAGTGTTACCCCCTGTAAAGGCCCTAGTGTATATAGCCACATGAATAAGAGATATCATAGAGGTCTGGGATTCCCGTGTACATTTCTCACTCCATGATACATATATACCAATATAAACTTGGGGGATTCTCATGTACCCCACAAGTATATGGTCACTATGACCAACCCTCATGTTGGCAAACATGAGTTTCCTATGTCCATCTATCAGACTCACACCTTCATGGTTAGCTATTACAACCCACCATTATTGCCCAATTAAAATCTTTAGCACATAATCAAACCACCAATTCTAGAATTTAATTACCAAGTCAGTATGAAGTGATATCTTTATACTGACTTTAGCTTGCAAGTAATGTCATTAGCCAACACTTAGGGATTCCCATGTAGCCTACTAACTCCATTATAAAAATCACTTGGGGGATTCCTGTGTACTCCACAAGGTTTTCAAAACTAAACCCATGACCACCAAGGCCATTCTAAACCATGTAAAATCAACCAAACCAATTTGAGTTCCCTTACTATATTATGCAAAGCAAAGATTTCAATAAAAGTCAAACTATGTGACAAAATCATTCTCATTGGCATTTTATCAAAATATTGAGGGCATAAGATTTCTAAAACCAAAAACCATGTATCAATTGATCATTCCCATGTAACCACATGTTCAAACTCTAATTATAACATGAAACCATAGGAAGAACATGGGAAAACATTGTCCAATTGAGAACAACCAAAACCCCCAACATATATTTTAAAACCCAAACAATACCATAATAATATCATGAAAACCATCTATTAAAATATGCTTTTAGTTAAAATTACAATGAGGAAGGAGTAACATGCCTTAGTTATCAAGATTCATGGAGAGATTTTGATCCTTAAAAATCTAGATTACCACCTTGAATAAATCCTAGACCAATCTTCTTGAGAGGTTATTAGAGAGTGTTTTAATTCTTTTAAAATATGCTAAGGATGCATAATTAGGGTTATAAGTTGTGGGGTCTTAAGGAATTAGGGTGGAAATTATTCAAAGTGCCCTCAGCATAAAAGTTGTAGAAAACTCATAGGAGGGTACGGTTGGACCCCTCCACTCATACCCACATCATGTGAGCGGTACCTTTCACTCATACCTTGATAAGAAAGTTGGACACCATATTCTATCAAATATATGACTTTATCACCTAACTCATACTATCACCATGTGACTAGTGCCTTTCTAGTCATACCCTAAGAAGAAACATCTAAGCTAGACATTAGACAACATACGATTTGGACCCTATCTCTCATATCATGTACATACAACTCATATGATATCTTATCATACCAAGAATAGAACGTGGAAAATATCACACCGAAAAACATATTACTAGGGTCCTAAACCCGTACCCACAGCATATGAGTCACGATGTAAGTCGTATGATGACCAGAAAGTTGGCGCCATGGGTTATAGTTGTCGTATTTAAAAACGTGTAGTCCATAATATGAATGGTTAAATGGCTTAGGTATATGTGTCTAATTGTATGATGCTTAAGTTAGTAGAATGAGGGGCATAGTCAAGCGATGATTTTGTGCTAACTAATTCTGGTCAAAAAAAGTTTGAAAAAGTTATACCCCTCCTGAAAATTTTTGGTTGTGACAAACTGTGTGATTTGTATTCATGTGTGAATGTTGAGAATCCCATAATGGAATTAGAATTAGGAATGAAATAACTATGGCATGTAGGTGCATGAATTGGATAGGTCATTACTGATAATGTGACCTTGTACAAAGTGAGCATGAGGCTTTACTTAGTTCCCAGTGTGTACGAAGTCTAAAACATGCCCGATTATTTTTTACTAGAACGTAGGATGGTGTGGGTAGGAGATGATCACGGGCAATTTTTTTATTAGTCCACTCGAGCCTAAAATGTCAAAACAAATGAGATAGGAATCCCTTAATCCCGATTTTAAGCCAAATTGGCTGACTTTATTACTTACACTTATTTCACCTTCCCACTTGACTACAACCTATTTTTACCTTGGTCATTCTTGGACACTATGCACCTTAACTCAGGCAAATAGCCTAAGTTGAGGATCGCTATCATAGGAATGCATAGTGAAAAGTTAGTATAAAGAAAAAGGCATAGATAGAAAAATAATTCAAGGCAAATGCAGTAGAAATATAAGAAAAAGAATAATAAAAGAAAAAAAGAAAAAGAAAAAGAATAAAATGCATAAAAATAAAGAGAACAACACCTAGCCCAAAAATAGACATGAAAAAAATAAAAGGGAGAGATAATGGCGGATTAAACTAAAAGACAGTAGAAAAGTAGACCTCTATGAAAGGGTAGTGCCAAGGAGGTTGAGTCATTTAACAGTCCTCAAATATACCATAACCAACCTTAATCCTATTGTATAATCTAAATAAAATCCTATAGTGATCTTAGCTTGACTATCTAAAAATTTAGGTATAAAGCATAAGGGCAAACCTATGGCATTCTATTTACACTGATTGGAACTTCTTTGTGAGTGTGAGCATCTTTAGACTATCCCTAAAATAATAATCTGAATTAAAATGAGTTATAGGGAATTTTTTCACTATGAGGTTACATAGGTTGCAATGTCAGGTTACATATCTATTCTAGTAGTGTATGTTGCTTAGGCCTAGTTGTTCGTCTCTAATATAATTCAATTATTAGATTACTATGGGTTACCCTGTAGTACAGGATCATTATGTACAATAGCATTTGAAATAATCAAACAGGAAGGGGGTAAAGTGTTCTTGACTTTGTTGATAAATCGAGTGCCAAATGTGTCACAAACTCTTCAAAGTTAAGCATCATGTTTTTGTGGGTTTAATCATTATTTTGCCTGAGGATACACAAGCATTATAAGTTGAGGGTATTTATGTGTCATGAAAACATGGCACATTCGATGCTTAAAACAAGGATTTATGCTTTGACTTAGGTTATCTTGTTGGATATGTTGTGGTTTAAGGTGTGTTATAGGTGAAATAGGTTACATTGGTGTTAGGCAGAGAAGATGGAAGAAAAGTTTGAAAAATCTAATAAAATGGTCGGACTATGAGTCGTTAAGACACTATATGACTAGTAGACATACTTGTCAGGATACTAGAATCAAGAGTGAAGCTGAGAAACCAAGTAAAGAGTGACAATAACTAGTTACTATGACTCGTAGAAAGAAGCTGTGAGTCATTAAGAACAATTTAAAAGAAAGCAGAAGCAAATCCAAAAGTCCATAGGTTTTCATAGACGGTTATGAGTAATAATATCTAACTATGACTCATAGTGAGCAATCATAAAGAAACCAGTGTTCATAGCCCTAAAGTTTAAGGCACAAGTGACAACGAAGGAAGGACACGAGTCGTAAGGACTCCCTATGACTGGTGGTGATGAATCATAATTACAATAGAAACTTAGATCCTAGAAGATGAGAATTTACGTGAGTGCCTATGAATAATAACTCACGACTCATAAGGAAACCTTACGAGTTGTAATAATTGCTAACTTATTTTTCTTATTCCATTTTAATTAGGATTTATCTATTATCTTGAGATACTATAAATACCATAGGGTTATTCTTTTATTAGGTTACACACTTTTACATTACACTTGGTACTTTTATCATACTTTGATCATTAAGATTTTGTTCTTGAGATTTTGGGTTCGCATTCAATTGGAGACTTTGTATTTATTCTTTCATTATTGAGCAATTAATTACATATGTTATTTATTGATTATCATGGATTATTTCATGAACATGAGTAGCTAATTTCCTTGAATAGGGTTGTGATAACCCAGGAGGAATAGCTACATAAGGGAAGTAAGAGACTCATCTATTTTACTATCATTGTGTGTATTGCAATCTTCTTCATATTTATTGAACCTAAGCTACTTTAAAAGCTTGAGGATTGCCTGTATTCAACAACGTCCTCACAAGGGAATGTAAGATTGAGAAAAATAGATTGTAATACAGATTTGAGGATACCATCCCTTATCTAATCAACTCGAGACTCAAAGGCTGAGAGTTGTACTAAGGTTATAGCGAAGTGACAACAAGGAGACACCTTGAGAATCAAAAGCTAAAAGGTGAAATCTATCAATGCTTTCAGAAGATGATTGATAGTATATAGTTTTTCAACTTTGCATGCAGAGTAGGAGGGTTAGGTGGATTGAGTATCAGAATCTTATGTAGTCGTGAATCCAAGGGAAAAAAATCTTAGTGTTCATCTTCTTATTTACAAACTCAAGAATTAAAGTTCTATTACTTGTTAATCTTGACTTCAAATTCCTCCTATTTACTTTTCTACATTGCTTGTGGATTTTGTCAAGTTTAAGATATTGCTCAATATTTTCCCTGTGAGTTCGACCCCAATTTGATTTGGGTTACTATATTTGACATCGACCATATCATACTTCTTAGATGGTTAGTTTTTGGATGACATCAGTGGACTATTCAAGTACTTTGGTATATGCTTTGAGCCTATGTTATGGATTTTAGAGGTGATTGGAAGGAGCACTTAGCCTTGGCTGAGTTTGCTTATAATAATAGTTATTATTAGTGTATTAAGATGGTTCTTTATAAGACATTTTATGGTAATTTTGATATTTGGTTAGATAGTTTGAGACTTTAGAGATTCGGCCTCGTGGTATTAATTTGCTTCTGTAGTTGAAGGATAGAGTAAGGGTGATTCAGGTTGGGTTGAGAGCAACTCAAAGTAAGAAGAAGCCTATGCAGATCATAGGCTTCATTCATTGGAGTCGATGATAGCGTATTCCTTTGTGTATAGCCCATGAAGGATGTGATAAGGTTCGCGAGAAAGGGAAAGTTCAACCCCATATATATTGGACCTTTCAAGATCATTCGTATAGTTGGTGAGGTAGCTTATGAGTTATCCTTACCTCTAGATTTTTTTTGTTATCTATCTAGTTATTTATGTTTTTTATGTTTTAGTGATACATCCTTGATCTATTTTATGTTCTTATATGGGACTCGGTCCATCTAAATGAGCAGTTGACCTTTGTGGGGAAGCTTGTGCTCATTTTGGCTAGTGATGTTAGACGCTTGCACAAAAAGGAGATTCCTGTAGTTAAGGATCAGTGGAGGTACCTCCTAATGGAGGAGGCCACTTGATAGATCGATATCAAAATGCAGATACAGTATCCTCACCTTTTGTAGACTTTACGCACATCCTAATACTTAACTTTGGTCGATGAAAGTTCCCTTAGTAGTGGATATTATAATGATCCTTCAAGTCATTTTCCATATTTCTACTTATTTTTATTGTTAGAGCTTTCCTATAGCTGTACTATATTATTTATGACTTTCAGGGACTGACAATTCAGTTACAGGACAATTCGTTTGTTTTTTAGAGCTAATTTTTTATTTTTTAACTCCTTGCTAGTTCTAAATAGCTGCCGGACAAAAACTTCAGTCAAATGACCTCGTATGTAAATTTCAACTATTCCAATAGCCCTAGAATATCAATTTTAGGCTATGCGTACTCTTAGTTTGGGTCCTAAGGCACTCGATCTCATTTCAACCCATTTGCTAGAAAGTAAAGAAAATTAAAGTTGGGTATAGGACCCACATTTTGTTAAAATAACCTTGAATGCAAATTTTGACTGCGCCATTGAGTCAAAAATGTAAAATTTAGTATAGCTGCATAGTTTGTATGTGTATACGGGATTCTAGATGAACTCGAGGGCTTGGCAGAGATTTGGAAAATTCCAAGTCTCAGTTGTATCCGGTACACCCATAATCGTAGGACATAGATCTCTAATAGCAATTTGGCAGCACCATCGAGTGTTGTAATCCCAATATATCTAGTCATGAAAGCGACTCCATGGGCAACTGACCAGTATTGTGATCATGATATGGGGAAGTCACAAATGTGATTTTTGTCCCAATTGTCATGTATTGTGAAAGCAATAGTCAGGTTGTGATAGCAAATCTTGATCACCTGGAAAAGGTATAAATACCTTATTATTAGGCCCTTTTTCCTATTTCTCACCCATTTTCTAGAGACTAAAACCTTAAAAGAGAGGAAGAGGTTGGCATTGAATCTTGTGGGTGATTTGGGAGCTTGGCTAACACTTGTTTTCTTGATTCTCTTTCGACTCATGGTAAGATTTCACCCTTTTCATGGTAGATTTTCCCATTTCATTTTCAAAATCCCTAAAACTTGGAGGCTTTATTTTAGCCCCAAAGTAGCTCAAATTTCACCCATTTTTTAGGATAATTACTCCTCAAGCATGAGAGAATGTTAGGTTAACTTCAAAAATGCGATTTCCATGAATGATACCTACTTATGATTTGGGTGCAGTTTTGGTCTCGTGAAACAATGGTGTAATATAGGTACCGTTATTCTCGTATTGATGAGTAGAATATAATTTTGACAACTCTTGATCTTGCGAAAGCTTCTCAGAAGGGAAAATCAGTGATGTAGTGGATCCTTTTGAGCTTTCTTTGGTGTTTAGGTAGGCTAGTTTTTCCTTCTTATAGATTGAGCTAATTCATAGTATTCTTATGATATTGTGTTAGATTTAGGATAGGTTTTTTGATGTGATAAATTACAATACATGGGTTAGATGAACCTTCTAGGCCACCTAAAAATCATAATTTAGGCATAATTGATCAAGTTGCTTATGTCTTAGGTAGAATTTTTATCTTAGGGCTAATGATGACTTAGTTGACATCTAAAAGTAGATTTAGATACCTTAACCTAATTCGAGTAGAACTTGCATAAATAAAACTTTGAGGATTAAAAGTAGGCCATTGACCCACCTTAGGCTAAGATGCATGTTAGCTCTTGTAGAACTTTATACGCTTGATAGATACTTAAAAATGCTCAATGAGGTAATGTTTAGGAATTTTGTCATTTGATGATTATGATGGTTGATATTGAGAGTCAAGGCCTATTGATTATGCTATTACTTATGCTATTGATAATTCTATTGATTATGTTTATATAAGTTATTTATACCCGATTTGAGTCTGGGGGATGATTATGATATTGATGATATATATATACCCATTTGATTCTGGAGGGTGATTATTATATTGATGATATATATATATATAGACACACACACATCCACATATATATATATATCCGATTTAAGTTCAAAGGATAATTATGACATTGATGATATTTTTACCAGTTCAAATTTGTCTATTGATTATACTTATTGATTTGAGTCTGGATATACACATAATAATATGATGATATACTTATGATTATATGACGATATTGGGGTGTGAGATTGACAATAGTGATTTTGGCTAATTTTGCAAATAAGGTAATAGTTATGATGTGGCATGCTATTAATAGATTCTAGTGGTATATGGAGAGTTGATAGGTGATGGTGGTTTAGATTGTATTATTTTTTGTATCCACCGGTCTTATGACTTGTATTGGATTATTTACTTTCCATAGTAATTGGCTTATGAGGGCTAATTTTATAGTTATAATTTCATGTGTTGGATCCTTTATGTCATGTTATGTTATTATTTTGGTTTATTCACTTATTTATGCACAACGATGTGAGAGTTAATTCAGGTTTGTCTCTACCTTGTCTTAGATATGTCATCTTGTATTTTATCATATTTATGTCATGATTTAGCTCAGTCGGCTAATGATGCCTACTGAGTACCTATGGTTTCTATGTTTTTTTGGTGTAGATCCGAGTACCAGTTGTCTCCATTTATCGACGATCCTGTTGTGTGGATTTTCTGAGATAGAGTGAGCTCTTGGAGTTGAAGTCACCTATTTCCTCTTATCTTTTATATCTAGTCTTTAGTTCCAAGATAGGATAATGCAGCTTGTTTTAAGACTTGAGATGTATTATTTCTAGATATTCTTAGACTAGCTTTACTAGATCTTAGGATTAGTTCTCTATATTTAGCTATCTTTAAGCCTATTCCCTTTTCCTAATTTATTTATAAATTTTAATATTATTTTTTGCCCCTTTTGAGGTAATTTCCACCAAGTTAACCCATTGCATTCAACCCTAGATTACAGTCTAGCATAAATACTAGCGGGGTTTAGTAGGTGCCATTATGACTCGTCAATCAGGTCATGATAATTTTATACCATTGGTGGAGTTTGCGTATAATAATAGCTTTCATTCAAGCATTCAGTGGCCTATTTGAGGCATTGTATAGTAGGCAATGTCGATCTCCCCTTGGTTGGTTTAAGACTTCTAAGTCTAGGACTCATGGCACAGATTTTCTTTGTTCATAATTAGACCGAGTTTGAGAGATTCAGGACAGGATACGAGCAGGTCAGAGTAGGCAGAGGAGTTATGTTGATCACAGGTGTTATCTATTGAGGTTTAGAGTTAGTGATAGAGTCTTTCTACGAGCATCACCCATGAAAGGCGTGATGAAGTTCGAGAGTAGGGGAAAGCTCAGCCCCAGGTATATTGGACCCTATTAGATCCTGCTAGCAGTTGGTGAGGTATCATATGTGTTGGCATTCCTCTTGCCCTTTTCATCTATATGTTCGGTGTTTCATGTGTCTATGATGTGGTTGTACATTCCAGACGAGTCATATATAGTCAGTGGAACTCAGTTTAGTTGGACAAAAGGTTGGCATCCTATGGGAATTTTGTCTAAAGTTGCCAAGCCTTTACACTCCAGAGACATTCCTTTAGTTAAGGTTTAGTGGCATCATCGGCTAGGTGAGGAAACTACTTGGAAGACCGAGCGTGATATGTATACCCAGTATCCCTACATGTTTGAGCCTACAGGTACTTTCTTATCCTTTACTTTTGCAGATGGAAGTCCTTTTAGTAGTGGATGTTGTAAGGATCCTAACGACCATTTCCTTTATTTTTCTACTTCTTCGACATTTAGAGCTTTCTTATAACTGTCCTAAGTTATTTATGACTTGCTGAAATTGACAGCTCAATTTTAAGGCAGTTTGTTTGATAATTCTATTAACATCTAGCATGTGGAATATTTAAACTAGATTAAAATTTGGTAAAAGGACAAGTTAATTTCCTTTGAAAATGCTTTAGATGTTTATGAAAAAATTTAGTTATAACATTTATATTATTTGATAATAGTGTTATAATTTATTAATATTTTAAGTAGAGATAGTGAATCTAGATATGCTAAAATATTATAACTATATATTTGAGATTTTGTTTGAAATAATTTTCTAATAATTATGGTATATTAAAAATATTGTATTTCTTTTACCACGAGTTTGTGCAGTATCTGTGTGCATAGGCAGCTGGATAAGGATTAAATTGTGAGGGCACCACTACTTCTATGTGGATGTAGTGGAGAAAGGCATCAATATACTTCATTATGTTGTGCCACTTATCATAATTGTATGGTTGCCGCTAGTAAATTAATATAAATTAGTAGGTGGCATTTATTTATTTGGGTAATCATTGGTGATATCGTATATATAAGTAAGATTAGAATAGAATTTTCATTTATTATTACTGGTGAACAAATATATGAATCTGCTATATGCTATTCATTTATTTTGCATTCAAAATCATGATAAAATTCAATTCATAGTTGCTGCATCTAAAGGCAAATATACGTATAATGGTATACGCATTGAAAGGGATTTGGAGAACAGTTAGTTTTCAATTAATTAGTTAGTCATCAAAAGTGTGTACATTATTTACATCGAGTTATACGGATTTGAATTTGAGGAAAGTCAATTACTTTGACAATTTCCTTAGTCACCGAGAGGAAAAGCCCTAGAGGAGTTGATTGCAAGTGTAGTGTCTGACGTCTAGGTACGCTAGGCTTATTCTATATTTAGATTGTGCTTATTTATGGTAATTTTATGTTACTATGCTAATGGATCGTGAATTGTAGTCTTGTGTATCATTTGAAATATTACATGCCTTATTTATTCGATTAAGACCCCGTTCTAGTAAGTTTTCGTTCTGTTATCTTTTAGTATGATGTATTATTAATCAGGTTAGGGCGTGTCATTAAGCAGCGAAACCTTGGATTCCACCCTTCTTAACCAAGTTAAGTGAATGTTTATTTAAATGCATTTTAGTTATGGTTCAGGGTCATCACATACTTTATTTCTGCATTCATAAATAATTTTGGCAACACTTTGGCATCGATTTGGGTTTTAGTTTTATAGTTGAATATGGTTACTATGAGTTCCAATTCAAGTCTGGAATCTGGTTATAATATGATCTCAGTATTTTATTGTTCTGGGTGTTATAGTTCCTTTGTGTTCCGGTTAAGGTCCAACATCTGATTATGAGTTTTGTTGTATATTATATATGTAGCCTCTCATTATTACCCACTATTTTTTATTTGAATTTGGCATATGGACTTTTGTTACTATCCACCACTAAAAGTTCGAGCTCGGTGTCTAGCCTCTCGTTACTACCCTTGGTGTCGGTTTAAGATTTGTGCATATCTAGATGGCTACTATGATTTCTTGGAATTAGTTTAGTTAAAGATTATTTATGCTTTTATTTTAATTACTTCTTGTGTCTCCCATCGTCTTACAGAGGTACAGTTAGGTTAATTGTCTTCTTTAGTATTTTCGGTGGGCTTATGGGGGCCAATTAGATTATGTTTGGTCTGCCCTCTGATTACTGCATTATTTATCTTTCTGTATTGCTTTTACTTATTCATTTATCGCAGTTGTGTATCTCGATAGTTGTTTACCTTTCTCTCCCTATTTACAGTTGACTTAGACTACCCCTCGCATTTTAGTTATTCTTTTCCTGTATTGAAATCAGTCGACTAATATTGTCTATTGAGTACGCGTTGCTTTGGTACTCATATTACACTTTTGCATCTTCTCCTAAATGTAAATTCGAGTACTAACATTCGGCGTTGACGTGATTACACTTTTTTTATTACTAATCTAGAGTTGGGTGAGCTTGCTGTCATCCGAGGTTGTACTCGAGACTGCTTGTATATACTATATATATTTTTTATCTTGTCTATTACTCTAGGTATCTTTTAGTAGTGGCTCTAGTACCGATCTTACCAGGTCTTGGGAGGGATTCATTTATATATTTTGGTCATATTCCATCTCTTATTTGATATATATTATATGTTTTCTTTATGTTTCCTCTTATTATTACTACTGTTATCATTTCTATCTGGTAAATTCATCTCTTATAGCTATTTCATATTTTTTCAATATTTCTGTTGGTATTATTTTAGTAGTTGATGTTGATGTTCCTTCTGTTTTATTATCAGATCTTATTACTTTCTTACTTGCTTCGGCTAGGTTTAAAAACCATAACTTTACTGTTCTTATTAATATCTTCTGCACCCCCCTACAAAAGGTATCAAAGCCTATGCTAATTAAAGTTATGGAAGTAGTATATATTTGGAGTTATTAGATTAATTTATTAATTATGATAAAATTAGATTTAGATATCCACCAAAATATTATAAATATTGTTTAGATGAATAACGTACAAAAACCACAACAATATAAAGAATTAAAAAAAAAATAATATCTAAAAAACGTAAAGAATTAAAATTAAAGATAGAAAGACTACGGTATAACATAATTGCCGGAGTCAGTAAAAACTCAATAAGGGCACAAAAAGAAGAAATATCAAATTTAGAATCAACAATAGATAGTCTAGAATATATATATATATCAACATAACCTATATACATTAAAATAAACTGAACAAAGAAGAATTTATAATAGATGAAAAAACATATAAAAATCATGAAGGATTAAAAATAAAAATAGTATTCTCTAATTTGGGAAGGAGATATAAGAAAATAGGTGAACATTTATATTTAATGTTAAAAAGGGAAGAATTAAAATTAGAAGATAAGTTGGCAACCATGGTAAGAATAGAAAGAAAAAACGAAGAGATAGACAAAAAAAAAAGAAATAGATAAAATAAAAAAACAAACCACAGAAGAAATACGAAAAATAGAAGAAACTAAAAATAGTAGGATTGCTGAATTAGAAAAAGAACTATAAATGCTAAAAGATTTGTATGAAAAAAAAACAGAAAGAAAAAGAATAAAAAAATAAAGAACTAGAAGCCAGTGAATTAGAAATAAATGCAATAGATGCTGAATAAACAGATAATTATGATTCAAAAAATAGTGAAACATATAAGAAAACCAATATATAATTACAAAAGTAAGTTTAAAAGATATAATCCAAAGGATGAATATAATAAATGGACACCAAAACAAATAATTAATTACAACTTTTTAGATTTAGACTGTGTAATAGACACAAATAAAATAATACAACTATGGGTAGGATACATGTCAAAATAATTATTAGATAATAAAATAGATACAATAAATACACCAGAATATATAGAAAAGATATTAATAGGAACAGTAAAATTATGATTTTTAAAACTAGCCGAAACAAGTAAGAAAGTACTAAGATCTGATAATAAAACAGAAGGAACATCAACAACAACTACTAAAATACTACCAACAGAAATATTGAAAAAATATGAAATAGCTATAAGAGATGAATTTAGCAGTGTAACAACAGAAGAAGAAGAAGAAAATAAAGAAAAAGATATAAATACAAATTTAATGTTAAAACTAGCAATATGTAATATGTGTTATATAGATGAGTATATGTGCGCATTTAAAGAATATTATTATAAAGGAACATAAGATATAGAAGAAAGTAAAGAAATAAGAAGATTATATTTTAGTAAATTACCTAAACCATTTAGTTCAAAAATAATAAAAAGTTGGGATGAAGCAAAAATAGTAGATGCCCTAGGAGCAAGAATAAAATTTTTACAACAATGATATAGAAATCTATGTGAAAAATATAGAGAAGAAATAAAAATGAAATAACATTAATAAGAAATTTAGCATGTTGCAAAGGTAAAATAGCACCTCAATTTGGATGTGAAGAAAGATATTATAAGAAAAGAAAAAGACATAAGAAATATAAGAAGTGCAAAAAATCAAAATATAAATATAAGAAAACCAAGAAAAACATATTATGTAAAATATTATAAACATAAAAGATCATATAGAAAAAAGAAATCTATAAAAGAATGTACTTGTTATAATTGTGGAAAACTAGGACATTTAGCTAGAGATTCTAAAATGCCTAGAAATCCAAAAAAGAAACAAATATCATAAATAAAAATAGAAAATACAGAATATATGCAAATAGATTATATAGATTGTGAATTAGAAAGTGAAGATAGTATATATGAAATTTCGGAGAATGAAACAGATAATGAGATAGATAGTGAATTAGATGAAATAAATGACTGAAGAAGATATAAAAATGAACCAAATAACTCAAGAAGATATAAAAATAATAACAAACGAAGAATATTTAAATGAAGAAGGAACAAATCAAAAACTAATATTTGACAGTAATATATTTTATGAAATTAAAGGAAAAGAGTTAGACTTAAGTGTAGAAAAATATTTAAAATACCAATAGTAAAAAATATATTTAGTAGAAAAAAGTAAGAATACGACGCAGTAAGCCCAAAAGAACATGTAATAGACTGTAGATATGCAAAAGTTAGAGCTAGTATACCACTAGTAACAAAAAGAATAATTAATAAAGAAATAAATGATATAAAAAGTAAATACCCAATAAAATATGTACACCTTGGAGGAACAGAGATATTAATAAAAGCATGTTTTAGAGAAGGAATAGATACACCAATAGAATTATATTTACAGATGATAGAATTATAAAACCTATACAAAAAAGTATAATAACAGCCATAAAAGGAAATTTAATATTCCAAAAATTTAAATTTATAATAAGTGCAAATTATTCAGTAGCAATAACAGATAAAAATATAGATAAATCATTAGTATTATATTGGAAAATATCAGGAATAGAACTAACCCAGGAAGTAAAATATTTACAGCAAGATGTAAAAATCTATATGTATTAACAACAAAACATAAAATAATGGGATAAAATAAAAATTAATAAAATACAAATAGAAAGTCCATTAGAACAATTTGTAAAAATAATTGATAATAATGATTATAGTTACAAAGACATAGATATAGAAGAAGATTTATAAATAATAAATGATAGAATAAGTACAACAAAAAGAATAGCTCATGAAAAACCAAAATCATCAAGCTCATCAAAAAGAACAAGTTATGAAACAACTTCAACAGTTAATTTAAATCAATATCATATAACAGGAACAATAAATAAATAAAAATATTTAATACTCTTAAACACAGGACAAGAAAAAAATTATATAGCAAAATATCTAGCAAAAAGTGAAGAAATAAAATCTAATAGTAATATATACCCAGATCTACCAAGGAGTCTAATAAATATTAAAGATATGGCAGAAAAAAAATAATAATAGGAGTCAGAAAAATAAAAATACAATTTAAAATAAAGGAAGAAATGCAAAAAACAGACATAATATTAGGAATAAAATTGTTAGAACAAGTAAAACCATACCATATAGAACACACACAATTAGCTATAACATATAATAAAGAAAGATTATTCATAAAAATAGTTTTAACATGATATGAAAATATATGTACTTGTAAAAATAATAGTAGAAGGATATTTTAATAGGTATTATACACCTATGATAGATACAGGAGCAGAAGCAAACTTCTGTAGATACAACTGTTTACCATAAAGTAAATGGGATAAATTAAAAACACCAATAGTAGTCAAAGAATTTAATAATGAAGGAAGTTTAATTACATATAAAGCTAAAAATGTAAAAATATAGATATGGGATAAAATAATAACAATAGAAGAAATCTATAATTATGAACTAACATCAAAAGATATGCTTTTAGGAATGTCATTTTTAGATAAATTATACCCACATATAATAACTAAAACAGATTGGTGGTTTACAACACCATGTTAACAAAAAGTAAGTGCAAAAAGAGTTATTAATAAAATAAGAAAGAAAACTGATTGGATGGAAGGAAGTGAAAAAATTACACAAAAGTTAGAAAATATAAAAAATACAGAAGACACAGTAGAACTAGTTGTATTTTCAATAATAATATTTTCAATAGATAAGATAGAAACAATAAAGAAAAAATTAAGACAATTATATAGTGAAGATCCATTAAAAGGATGGCAAAAACATAAAACTACTATAAAAATTGAATTAATAGATAAAAATAGCATAATAACTCAAAAACCATTAACATATAATTTTGATGATTTAAAAGAATTTAAAATACATATAGATGAATTATTAGAAAAACAGTATATACAAAAAAGCAATAGTAAACATAACAGTCCAGCATTTATAGTAAATAAACATAGTGAACAAAAAAGGGGAAAAAGTAGAATGGTTATTGATTATAGAAACCTAAATGCAAAAACTATGACATATAATTATCAAATACCAAATAAGATATTAAAAATAATACAAATACAAGGATGTAATTATTTTAGTAAATTTGATTGTAAATCAGGATTTTTTAGATGAAAATTCTAAGAAATTAACCGCATTTATGGTACCACAAGGATTTTATGAATGGAACGTATTACCATTTGGATATAAAATGCACCAGGTAGATATCAACATTTTATGGATAGTTATTTTAAACAATTACCCAATTATATAGTATACATAGATGAGATACTACTATATACAAAAACTAAAGAGGAACATTTAAAATTATTAGAAAAAATTACAGATATAATAGAAAAATCGGGAATAAGTTTAAGTGAAAAAAAAGCCAAAATTATGAAAAACCAGATATAGTTTTTAGGAATACAAATAGATAAAAGTGGAGTAAAAATGCAACAACATATAGTACAAAAACTAATAAATTCAAAAGAAGAATTAGATACAAAAAAGAAATTACAATCATTTTTAGGATTAGTAAACCAAGTAAGAGAATACATACCAAAATTAGCAGAAAACCTTAGCCTTTACAGAAAAAATTAAAAAAGGATATAGAATATAATTACAATGAAGAATATAAAAAACAAGTCAAGAAAATAAAAATACTTTGTAAAGAGTTACCAAAATTACAATTTTCAGACGAAAATAAAAAATTTATATATATAATAGAAGCAGATGTTAGTGAATATAGTTATGAAGGAGTACTTAAATATAGATATGAAGAAGATAAATTAGAACATCATTGTAGATACTACTCAGGTACATTTAATGAAATAGAAATAAAATGGAAAATAAGTAGAAAAGAATTATGTTCATTATATAAATGTTTATTAGCATTTGAGCCATATATTGTGTATAACAAATTTATTGTACGGACAGATAATACACAGGTACGTTGGTCGTTAACAAAAAAATACAAAATTCAGTTACAACGAAAGAGATTCGGAGACTAGTATTAAATATATTAAATTTTACATTTACAATTGAAGTAATTAGTACTAACAAAAATGTTATTGCAGATTACATATCAAAACAAAGCTACATAGACTGATATAATAGAAAATGATGCTTTAGAAAAGATACTCAAACCTTAACTACGCTTTTAATGAAAGCGAACAGTATGGGTAATGAAATAGAAAAGCTAAAGACTAATGAAGTTAAACTGAAGTCTAAAGCTATGAATCAGCTAACTCAGCAATGTGCAGAGCTATGTCGATCGAAAGACATTAAAATCCCAGAGCTAAAAGGAGACATTAGGACACTCCATAAAACCCATAACGTTTATCAATTTACAATTGCAGGTACCAATAAAGGAGTTAGTGGACAAAAATATCAGAACATGAACATGAATAAGATATTTGAAAAACCATTTATACCAAAAACACAAAAAGACCCCTTGTACATACCCCCACAAATTACCACATATAGAGATAGTTTAAACCAAAATAAAAAAACTTATAACCATATAGCCCGAGGATATATAGAAAATATCTACAAAGTATAAACTTTTCTAAACCTTAACCCTAGAGCTACAAATATCCAAGAACCAAACACAAACTATATAACCCAAAAATTGCAAGGTTACAACAAGTTAATAGCACTACCCAAAACCAATCCAAGCTTAATAAAAACATGTTTCGACTATGGATTATTAAATACCATATATACCCAAGATGGAGAAGAACTAACAGTTATAGAAGAATTACATAAAGTATTCACCACCTATAAAAGAGTAACCAAAGAAAATTTATTTTATATAAAGTTTTATACTACACCAGCAGAGACATTATACGACGAGATCAAACCAGTCATACAAGTTTCAAAAATAGGATTAACCAAAGATATGATTTTATCGGAAGATATTGTGCAGCAGCCAGAGATACCCAAAATTGAGATACCTGATTTTTATGCAAATAAATGACTTATTGGATTAGCTACAATTATTCAAGAATTAACAAATAATTACATCAATGGAAACCCAATATGAAGCTATTATTCAAGAGACCATCTAATGATTTATTCAAATTCAAAAGAGCTACGACAAACAGATATGGAAGATGTTAGACAATGGATAATGACGTTACTTAACCTAGAAAAATAATTTACTGCAAGATCAATTAGGAAATGATTTATTTCAGACGGATTATTAACAAGATATTGCAAGATAATTGGACACAAATATCCAGACAGTCAATGTTCGAGATGTAATGGAGGAGATAATACTATCCCAGAAGTCCATCTAGAATAAAAAAAAATCAACCAAGAAGATTAGGACACCAGCTAAAAGATAAAAATCAACGGAGCAATAATAGAAGAAGACAAAGCATTGAAGATAGGAAAATAACATACGGAGAAAAAACTAAACTTCCTACGTAAAATTGTAAAGCTTTAATAGCCTTTTTTGACTTTTCTTTTCATTTAATAGGCTTTTTGACTTTTTGAACAAAAGACTATTATTAGGTTTTGTTTTTTAGTTAAGTCTTTTCCTTTCAAAATGTAAAGACTTTTTGGTAATTAGATATGATACGTGTAAAGTAGAAACAGTATAGAATACATGTTTTCTTTATCTTTCTTAGGATTATAAATAGAGAGCATTTCGCTCAACTAAAAGGCAAGACTTTCATATGTTGAAAGCAAGTCCCTTCCTTTGTAAAATAAAAAACTTTTGAATATTTAATAAAAAATAGATATATTACTAAGGAAAAGCTATGGATGAACAAAGCCCAGAATTATCAAACCTACCAGAATAGGTATATTTATTTATGATTATGAATATCTAAATTCATAAATTCCTAACAATCATG
>NW_025831672.1:832140-865681 GCF_002878395.1 Capsicum annuum | reverse complement strand
GCTCATAGGCTACCTTGCCAAAACGACTGAGAATCTTGATGGGACAAACTTATCGGATACTGAGGTCTTCCTTCATGCCGAATCTCTTCACTCTATTCATGGTAGAGATATTTAGATAGACATGATCACCAATCTTAAACTTAAGATCTTTTCTATGAACATCTGCATAAGACTTCTGTCAGCTCTGAGCAGCCCAGAGTCTTTCTCTAATCAAATGGACTTTTTCTAAGGCGTCAAATACCAAGTCAGGACCTATGACTGAGGTCACACTAACTTTGAGCCAACCAATTAGAGATCTATATCTCCTACCATAGATATCTTTGAATGGAGCTATCTGAATACTAGAATGATAGTTGTTGTTGTATGCAAATTCAATCAAAAGCAAGTGGTCATCCCAACTACCCTTTAAATTAATTGCACACGCTCTTAGAATATCTTCTAGAGTCTAAATAGTCCTCTCTGCATAACCATCAGGCTGAGGATAAAAGGTTGTACTAAGAGAAACTTGAGTACCAAGACTCTTTTGGAATGCTTTCCAGAAATGAAAGGTGAACTGGATACCTCTATCTAAAATAATGGACAACGGAACACCGTATAATTTGACCAACTCTTTGATAAAGAGTTTGGCATAATCCTCGGCTGAATAAGAGGTATGAACTGAAAGGAAATGAGATGATTTAGTTATTCTGTCTACAATGACCCAGACTGGATCATGCTGATGACGAGTTCAAGGTAAACCCATCGCAAAGTCCATATTCATAACTTTACACTTCCAAGTAGGAATACTGAACTCCTGTATAGACCCACTAGGTTTCCAATGCACTAGCTTAAACTGCTGACATATAGATCACTTAGCCACAAACTATGCACCGTCTTTCTTCATTCCACTCTACCAATAGATTTCTCACAAGTCGCGGTACATATTTGTGGCCCCTGGATGAATAGAGTAGCGCGTACCATGCACTTCTGTAAGAATTTACTGCCTTAAGTCATCTACAACTAGAACAAAGAGATGAACCTGACAATGAAGGACACCATCTCCCTCTTAGGAGAAAACCTCTACTTTCTGATCCTGGTCTGACTCTTTCAACTTGACAAGGCTGGAATCTCTATCTTTCTTTTCTTTCACCTTAGAAACTAGAGATGATTCTGAACTACTATAAACCTATATATCACACTCTTCTGTATTGACTAAGCAAACCTCTAGTCTGGCAAGCTGATGAACTTCTTGAGCTAACTTCTTCTTGTTGTCCTCAACATGAGAAACACTACCCATGGATAGTTTACTGAGAGCGTCGGCCACTATATTGGCCTTGCCCGGATGATAAATGACACTCATGTCATAATCTTTCAAGAGCTCTAACCACCTTTTCTGATGAAGATTGACATCTTTTTGAGAAAAGACATACTAAAGACTTTTATGATCTATGAACATATCTACGTGAACATCATATAGATAATGCCTCCAAATCTTCAAGGCAAATACTACGGCTACTAACTAAAAATCATGAGTAGGATAATTTCTCTCATGGGGCTTAAGTTGTCTGGAGGCGTAGGCTATGATCTTACCATACTGCATAAGGACACAACCCAAAACTACTCTGGATGCATCATAATACACTACAAAACCATCTGTACTATTTGGAAGAGCTAATACTGGAGCTGAGATGAGACGAGTCTTCAACTCCTAAAAACTCTTCTCGTAAGGATCTGACCACTAAAACTTGACTTTCTTTTGAGTCAATCTGGACATAAGGGATGCAATAGAAGAAAATCCCTCACTAAACCATTTATAATAGCCGGCCAAACCTAAGAAACTCCTGATATCTGATGGAGAGACAAGGCGACGCCAGTTTTTACTGCTTTGGTCTTTTGTGGATCCACTCTAATGCTATTACCGAAAATGATATGACCAAGGAATGCTACTGACCTTAGCCAAAATTCACACTTACTAAATTTGGAGAATAGCTGATGATCTCTGAGAGTCTAAAGTACTATTCTGAGATGGTCTGCATGATCACGCTTACTGCGGGAATAGACCAGAATATCATCTATAAAGACTATGATAAATATGTCTAAGTACTACTTGAACACTCTATTCTTCAAGTCCATAAAAACTGTTGGGGCATTGGTAAGACCAAAGGACATAACTAAGAATTTGAAATGACCTTACCGAGTATGAAAAGCTATTTTTGGAATGTCACATTCTCTAACTCTGAGCTGATGATAGCCAAATCTGAGTCTATCTTAGAGAAATAACTTTCACCCTGAAGTTGATCAAAAAAGTCATTAATTTTGGGAAGAGGATACTTGTTCTTGACCGTGACCTTATTGAGTTGACGGTAGTCTACACACATCCTAAGAGAACCATCTTTCTTGTGTATGAATAATACTGGAGCGCCACATGGGGAAACACTGGTCTGATGAATCCCTTATCTAAGAGATCCTTCAATTGTTCTTTTATTTCTTTGAGTTCTGCTGGTGCCATTTAGTATGGCAGAATAGATAAAGGCTGAGTATCTAGAAGAAGATCAATGCCGAAGTCTATCTTTCTTTCAGGAGAAATTCCTAAAAGATCTTCAGGAAAGACATCCGAATATGCACCTACAACTGGAACTGATTCAATCTTGGGGAAAGAATCTGTCTATGATGACAAACTCCTTCCACTCTATGTGACCTGCATCATCTAACCTCTCTTACTTCCACTATTTGAACTAAATATAAGCCACATCCTGCAACTGATATGCAGCTAGCTCAACACTCTCAACAGTAGTCACCCCCATGATGTATATCACCTTTACAACTTGATTAATAAATTCTTGAGGGTCCTCATCTACCTTAGACCCGAGGAAGGACGGAGGATTTAGTCGGGTGAAGTTCCGAACCTGAGCTGCGGCTGAATTGGCCACTGGGTTGGTTAGAATGAATACTAGCCATTTATTTTAAGCAGCAACTAACTGAGAAAGATTAGTGGATATGGCCCTAAACTCCATATGAGAAACATAATCGCCCAAAGGATCTTCGGGCTGAGGGCCTGACTGATTTTCATTTCTTTTTTAGGAGGCATGTTCTATCGAAGAAAGGGACAAATATATTAGACTTTAAGATTGACTTGAGATTATTCTCACTAGCATAACATGAATACTAAAATAAGGGAAACTGCTCCTAAAACATCTTATAGCCTCTTGCACATAAATGAAGCGCAATACACCCATGTACAAGACTCTACTAGATGCGAATTTCAGACTTCCAAGAAAACTATTGAACCTTAGGCTCTGATACCAAGTTTGTAATGCCCCAAACCTGGTTCCCCAAATTCTATACAGTGCTCATGAAACTGAAGGACCATAAGATAATCCATGATTAATATATGTACCTGTACACTGCATAATATAGCATGATAATGTGGAAACATGCACTAAAAGGCCATAAGGTTCAATAATGAAAAAAATCTAAATAATAAAACATCTGAGTAGGGTAATAGAATACCTAAAACAAAACTAAAAATACTAAAATCTAAAACATGATAGTCTGTATCTAGTCTGAAAGCCTCTAATGTCTAAATAATCTGAATAAGAAGTTGATGGGACATATCCCTAACTAACTCTAAATAATAATCTAATCAATGAGATAGTAAAGAAATAATCATGCCCTTAAAGGAATAGGACTCACTTCAGACTCTAACTGCTAAAATTGGAATCTATTGCTTATGTGGAACTCGTGTCTCTGAACCTATGGCGTAACATAAAAAGAAAGCACCATAGCATAAATGTGTCAGTATAATGGAATGTACTGAGTATACATGTGAAGTAGGCTATATGCAAGGGTTCACATACATGATTATCGCTAACTAACTGTCTAACATGAACATAAGAATGCATGTATAAATACGTAACTAAAACTAACAACGTGATATCATGATTACTGAGTCTAAATACTGATAACCTGATATGTTAATAACTGATATGACTAATAACATGAGTGATTATATCTGATAATCCTGAATCTGATGGAACTGTCTGAGTTTTGAACTGTATATGAGTTGACTGTATCTAACAGTCCTGAATTTTGAAGAACTATCTGAGTTCTATTACTGAGACTGATTGACTGTATCTGATAGTACTGATTCTATAACATGAAACTGTGGGAATTAGTTATCTAACCGACATGCCCCGGATATACTATTATGGATGAGTTAGGGTCCAATCTGTAACCCCAATTAGAAGGGTGTTAATACCATGCCACTGGTAAGGACAAGCAGTGGGCGAACCTCATTTGATAGTGTTCCCTATAAAAGAATGGTAGGGCCCTTATCTAAGAGTGCTTATCTACCTCATCAACCCTCATCGGACAGTGTTAATGTCTCAACCTATTTTGGCTACATAGTTCTGAAATACAAGGATGACTTCTAAGAATCACACCCTCATTTGATAGTGTGTGTTCCCACCCTTGGATTCACTTGATGCTAATTCCTACTCCCATATAAATAGACTCTGAGCATGATTTACTGAACTAAATATGGGCTAAGTTATTGAATCCCATTGACTGATAAAATACTATTGATATCTGATAACTGACTGAGTTCATAAGATCATGGAGATTTCTTAAGTCATAAGCCTGTCAGAATTCTAAGGATTCATAGCTTGACTGAGACTAATATGAAAACATGACATTGGCTCTAGGCACACAACTAATGTTTTGGGTACAAGTATCCCCAGGACTCGATGAAAGGAAATTTACCAGGCATATCTTACTTGAACATATAACTAACACCATAGTCTATACCACATTTATAGAAGTATTTCATCAAATGTGTGATAGGCATAAACTTGTACATACATGGGGATTTCATGGTATTATGCTATTTGGGTACTTTTCCTTCATTTAGGTAGTTAATCAAACAGATTGTAGTCATAGTACATGTAAACATCATTGTACAATAAATAAACATTATGGTTCAATACTAATTTCATCATTCAAGGGTTTAGTCAGAGGTTTGCATGAATCTATATCTATAATACTTTAAGCCACATAGAATTTATCACCCAACATGGAGTAGAATTCAATTTCTCATTATCCACAAGAGTAGCCCAATCATGAAATTCATAAGAAAATCCATAAACTTGAATTTAGAAAAAGGGATTCTTGGGCTTTATGGATGAAAGGATTCCATGAATAAACACTATGCATACCTTAGTTCATGATTTCATGAGGATTGATGATGAAACCTTCTTGAATTCGAATCCCCAATAAAAACCCTAGCTTATTCTTGAGAGAAAATTGAGAGAAACTAGTATATTTTGGGTAAATAATAGATAAATCACATATTATTGGGTTTAAATAGGGGTAGGAAATTGACCCTTGTAGCCCTTGGATACATTTTTTAAAATTGTAAAATTTTTTCGAATTGGACCTTTATCGTGATGTGGCGCTATTGCGCTGTATCACTAGATTTTAACAATTGGGAAATTGAGGGATGGCACGACATGGGGACATCGTGTTGCCACTCCCTTTTTGACCTAGAACTTTAGCTCGACGCAAGAGAATCGCACTAAGACACTGAAAAATAGATAATTCTGAATTTGGGCCTTGGCGGATGCACCATAATAATTCCCTACTGGAATTTGCCAAATGTCATTTCCTCTAGTGGTGTAGAGCTCCACTGACTAATATGGCATTGTTTTATGATGGGAACTTGAAATAGTCATAACTTCTGACCCAGTTATCTGATTTTGATGAATCTTATATCGATGGAAAACTTATTGAATTGTCCAATTTAGAAGATAATACTAGACATTCTTAAGATAAAATTAGATATGAAAAAGTATGGGGTATTAAAGTTAGTTAGTGTGTCTTGGGTTGGTTTGTATCCAAGATATAACTAAGCATCATACTAGTCTTATGGCAGGATACGAGGTGTATGATGCAAAGTCGTATGATGCTTATTGCATAGCCTAGTTGAATCTATCCAAGGTATGGATTAGCGGTACTTCTCGTACCTTAGGGTATGAGTTTGGCATGTCTTATCGTATGATGACCAGTGTGGAGGTCCATGGTGAGGTCTATGGTATGATTTAGGGTACCACACGTACCCTAGGGTATGACTAAGAGGGGTAGTCATACCAACCTATGTGCATATTTTAAACTTTTGAGCTGGGGTATTTTGGATATTTCCCACCCCCAGAATCTTAAGTCCCCACGTTATATAATATATTGTGGCCTCTCATAACACTCATTGGAAGATCAAAATACTCAAAATACTCTCCCTAAACACTCTCTTGAAGATTGAGGCTAGGGTTTCTAGAAGTGTTCTTCAAAATGCTCAACAGTTAAGTTTCCTTTCGTCAATCTTCTTATATAAGGAAATTTAGTCCTTCGTCGTTGTTAGTTCCAACTAAAGGCATGTTTCAATGTGTTTTTAAATATTAATTATGAATCATAAATATTGGTTTTGAAACCAATATTGAGTGTTTTGGATGCATATGGTTGAGTATTGATTACTCTTGGTTTAAATTATGTTTTCACATAATTTTGGTGGTGGTTTTCATATATGGGTGCTTGTTAGTTATGTCTTAAAAATGGTTCATGGTTATCCCTAAACTTAATGGTTTATGCTTTGGTTTTGGTCTCGGTAAAGGTATGTCCTCAACATGTTTGATAAAATGCCTATAAAAGTGCTTTTAATCTATTATTTGAATTTCATGGTATGGTTTCAAATGTAACTCTAAATTGGTTTAAAGGGTTTTAAGTGGTTTGAAATGGTCTTGAGTGGTTTGGCATAGTTAAATGGTAAGGTCGTAGTGTTTATGAAATTGTTTTAAATAAAAACCTAATGGGGTACATGGGAATCCCCCAAGTAAACTAAATAAAGTAACATATGGGGTACATGGGAATCCCCTAAATTTGGCAAAGAACATTTCTTGCAATCTATAGTTGGTATGACAATACCACTACTTATAGACTTGGTTAATAATAAATAGAATAGTGGTTTGGTTATATGGTAATAGTTTTAATTGGGCAATAATGGCGGGGTGTGATAGCTAACCATGATAGTGTGAGTCCAATGGATGGACACTGAAAACTCATGTTTGCCGACATGAGAAATTGGTCAGGGTGACTTTATACTTCAGGGGTACATGAGAATCCCCGAAAACTTATATATATGTATCATGGAGAGTTAAGGGTACACGAGAATTCCCAACTCCTATGGTATCTTCGATTTATATGGCTACACATATTGGGGCCCATCCAGGGTGTAAAACTAGATCCATATAGCCCTTGGGTAGATTATCATGATTAAGCTATACATACCCAGGTTAATGATTTTTAAAGGCATGCTAAACCTGGTTCCCTTTCCCGGCATGGATTATATCTATATATAAATGTATGTGTGACTGTGAATGCATATGGTTGGTTTACTTAGTTTTAAAGATTGGCATTATTTTTATTCTTATCCTGAGTACTTGCTAGCGTTCACCTGCTAACCCATCTTTGGGTTGCTGTATCCCTATATGATGTAGGAACCGGCCATACTACTCCTCCTGCTGACTAATCGAATTTGGGAAACTCAGTGTTGAATTGAAGTGGTGATCTTCCATAGTTTAGAAGGCTTCCATTTCATGTTACGAATCACTTTACATATTATTGTCTTCTCTTAGACTTTGGTTTTTGGCTATGGTCTGGGGCATGTACCAACTAAATATTCATTGGTTCAGTTTTGAGGCTTTGTATGGACAACTATGGACTTGGGTATGGATTTATTATGTTATACACACACACACACAAGATTATCATTTTTGGTTTAGTTAGTTAGCTTTGGTTATTGGATGGATTGACTTAGTTGGGTTGGTCTAGGAAGTAGACCTATCCCAAAGACATTAAATATTCAAATACATTATCTTTTTATATGTTTGGAGTTCATTCAACTCAAGGTATATGTTGATTAGTTGGACTTGGTTATCGGGGATGCTCTTCGATCCTGGTTAGACTTGAGATTGCTCATTACGATAAGGACCCAATTTGGTTCGTGTTAAGTTGGTGACAGAGCTAGGTTTTGATGCCATGGGATGTCCATAAAGCCATGTCAAGTAGAGTCTTGCTTATAGGTGTGTCGTGCACCATAGTTATATTCACATGGCAACGAGTCTTTTAGGAATGTTTCACTTTCTTATTATTCTGTTATCAAGCTATGGAGTCTAAGGTCTTGAATTCTTCCCTAAACCCTTTTTTGTTTACCATTCAAATCATGTCCTATGAATGATATAAAGTTTGTGAAAACTCACCTACCCCACTCGAGGATAATATGGATGGATCTAGTCTAACACATAAGGCATAGACCCGATCAAGGGTCACAGTTTTTGATTTTCCACGTGAAGTTCCATTAGTCTTCACTAACACGACACCAAAAAGTGGCACTCATGATCAGTAACCTCGAGGAGAGATTACCAATACCGATTTTTGACATTTTATTCATCTATTAAACTAGGTAGTGACAATTCTGTCGCACTAGTCCAGTCTTATTATTATTGGGAGAATAAGGCAAGGTCAGAAAATAGGTAGTGTAAGAGGTCTTGGTCTTCTAATCCAAGGAGATGCCAATAGTATGGTGGTAAGTTCTCTAAGAAGAAGAGTTAGGTGGGTCCTAACTCCTATTTTATGTCTAGTTCTCCCTACCCAAAGCCATTGAGAGATAGATGTTTTTAGGTTGGTAATACTTATAGGTTATATGGATCCTAATCTTGGGCTGGTGGGGTCCTATCCACACTATCCTACCCTTCTTATCAGTTTTATGGTTAGTCGCACTATGATTGTTATGAGAAAGGGAGAAATTATTATTTTAATTATGGTTATTTAGGTCATATGCAATGGGAGTATCCCATAAAGATTGTCATTTGGGAAACTAGGACACCGGTTACCACTTTTCTAGCTCTTGCACTAAGGGATGTTGCTTATGGATCTTACATTGGTCAGGATCATCTCAATTCCCTTACTATCCCTCAAGAGTCTGAGGTATCTTTTGATATTAACATTGGTATGTTTAAAACTCTTTTCTTATTATGTATATTGGTTATATAGTTTGGGTTCCCTTTTCTCTTATGTGACCCAATTTGTGGCTATGTATTTTGGTTTTGGTCCCAAGGTTATTTTGGAATCTTATTTTTTTTACCCGATAGGTGACTCTGTGATTGCCAAAAAGGTCTATAGGGGATGTGTGGTATCTGTTGGTAGTAAAGGGGCTTTGGTGGATTTGTTTGACCCAATGGATTTTTGTGTCATTATGGGGATGGATTGGTTACACTTATACTATGCATTATTAGACTATAGAAACCATAAGGTTGTCTTTAGGATCCTTGGTGAGTCAGTTATGGGATGGGAGGATGGTCTTCTGGCTATAAAGGGAAAGGTTATATCATATCTTAGAGCTTAGAGATTATTCTCCAAGGGGGTATTTCTATTATTATTTGGTTTGATTTAAAAGATTCTAGCTCAAAAAGCCCTTTTTTGCATTTAGTTTCAGTGGTGAATGAGTTTTCCTGAGGTCTTCTTGATGACCCTCATGATGTTCTTCTAATAGGGAGATTGAGTTTGGGATTGGTCTTATTAAGGAGCAATTAAGGGATCTCATAGATGAAGGTTTCGTTCATTCTAGTGATTCTCCATGGAGTGTTTCTTTTTTATTATACATAAGGGGGATGGTTTCCCCCCTAAAAATTCATAGGTTGTCGATAAGTGAATAAGAAATTTAGAGTGTCCTTCTTGTTAGATGGACCATGTATGATTACTTTTATATGGGGTACTTTGTTAGTAGTGCATGGTGGTTGATAAATTCTAGGTTTGTACCTAGGTGTTAATTTTGATAAAGGGAGTGTGTTAGCTCAGGGATAACAATACAAGAATTATAGAGGTAGATTGGTAGGTGTGATGAGGTGAACGGATGGGGTAAGGTTGATAGCTTGGAGAATATAATAGTGGGGAAGTTATGACCTTTAGGTTGGAGGTTCAGGTGGAACTGATAGATTAGGGGTTTTGTCATTGGATAGGTTAGAGCGTGAAGTTTGTGTGACTATACTAGGCTCTAGGTTGCATTGGGATAAATGAGGTTTAGGTATAAGAGAACCAGGTGTCTCTAGTGAACATCCTTGGTGATACCCTTTAGAGCGAAGTACTATGGTTTCAAGTGCAATAAGATGAAAGTTAAGGATTAATGTTAAATTTTCTTCTAACGGTAGATTTAAAAGGAAGTTTGGGGTGCATTTACTCCTATTCTAGTGATTCTCTCCTATCTTAGTTAAGATAGTACTCTATTAGTATTGCACACATTCTGGTAGCGCTTATGCGTAAGGTTCACATTTTGTATTTGCCTTATTCTGTGAATATGAATATTGACCTTATATTGTATTACCTGTGATATATATACAGTTATGTTTCTTTCGGTGTCTAATTAGAATGATTCCTACTATGGTGTGTTGTGTCGGGACAGTTCTTCATTCATAACCTAGGTGGTTGTTATGAAGTACCTCGTTCCTTTGGTGATGTGTCTCTTTTTGGGGGTCTCACTTAGGTGGCATGGATGATTCTTGTACTTTAGTTCCTTAATGACCCTTCTTATGTTAGGGTTGTAGTGGATGTAGAGGTATGGTGATATTTTGAAATAGAGGAGAGGTAGAGGTCCCTAAGTATGGGAGAGTCAGGAGTGACTACTAAAACTAGGGTTTTGGAGAGTGAGGTAAGGTTGTTGTCATAAGGAATGGTTAGAAGAGGAGTAGGTGGTGAAGAATCCTTGGGATAGATGATAGAGGTTGGTAAACCTTTGGAAGAATAGATCATATTGTGGGTATAGAAAAGGTAGGATTGAATATTGTGGTTGATAGATGTAATAATTGTTGTGTTGGATACTTGAGAATCTTAATGGGTCATGATGCTTGGTTGTAGTAATAGAAGGGGATTAATGTTTTGGGTAGATGTGAGGAGTAGATCCTAGTGGCCTAAGTTAATCTCCTTTTATCTTTGGATAGGATTGAACATAGAAGTAGTATATGGTTAGACTCAAGCTCTCATAGTAATATGTCTTGGGGAAATTATAAGATGAATTAGACGTGCCCTTTAGCACGAGTTACATTTATCTGGTATTCCATATGTTTGTGTTGAGGTAAGGTGTGGATGGTCCCTTATTTGTTGGTTTCTTTGGGTGATATTGGTATCTCAGACTCTTTGTCCTATAAGGAGGTTATACTGGGGATATTTGGTTGGAAAGTTCACCGGTTGCGAACAAAAAGTGTGGTTTCGGTAAAGGTTCTGTGGTGGAATCAAAAGTTTGAAGAAGCCATTTGGGATGCAAAAGAGGACATAGAGTCTAAGTATCTGCATTAGTTCTTCATTCTGGAAACTCATGTGTAAGGTATGTGTTCTTCATAGCTTGGTTAAAGAAAGGGTTGGATTTTCTTGCATCTTGTTTTCTAACATAGTAAAAGGTCGAAATAAAGGTGTTGGGGAGAAAATCGTGCTTGGGGTATCTAATTGTTTTCTCATCTTGTGTTATGTCTTTGTCTTCTAACATGGTTGAAGGTAAGCTTGATGGGTATTAATGTGTATACTCATGAACGTGCTTGTCTTTAACTGTCATTCGAGGAAGAATGATCCTAAGTGGGGGAGAAAAAAACACCCTAAAATTTGGAACTTGCAAAATATCTTGAGTTTTAGGCATTCAAGGCAAGGTACGACTCATGCATACAAGTCGTATTCTAGGGTACAACTAAGGCCCCTCTGTCATATGTTAGGCAGTTTTTCCTGAGTTAGTTTCTTTCCAAGATATGACTAAGCATCATACTAGTCGTATGGTAGGATACGAGGAGTATGATGCTAAGTCGTATGATGCTTATTGATTAGCCTAGTTGAATTTATCCAAGATAGGGATTAGCGATACTTCTCATACCTTAGGGTACAAGTTTGGAATGTCCTATTGTATGATGACTAGTATGGAGGTCCACGGTGGGGTCTAGGGTATAAGTTAGGGTACCACTCGTACCTTAGGGTACGACTAAAGGGGTGGTCGTACCCTCCTATGTGTACACTTTTAACTTTGGAGCTAGGGTTTTTTGGATATTTCCCACCCCTAAACTCTAAAGTCCCCATGTTATATGATATAATATGGCCTCTCATAACACTCATTGGAAGATCAAAATATTCAAAATACTCTCCCAAAATACTCTTTTGAAGATTGAGGCTAGGGTTTCTAGAAGTTTTCTTCAAAGGCTCAAGAGTCGAGTTTCCTTCCGTGAATCTTCTTGTATAAGGAAAATGAGTCCTCCCTCATTGTTAGTTCCAACTAAATGTATGTTTTAATGTGTTTTTAAACATTGATTATGAATCATAAATGGTGGTTTTGAAAACCAATGTGGAGGGTTTTGGATGGATATGGTTGAGTATTGATTACTCTTGGTTTAAATTATGTTTTCACATATTTTTGGTGGTGGTTTGCAAATGTGGGTGCTTGTTAGTTGGCACTTAACAAATGGGTCATGGCTAGCCCTAAACTTGATGGTTTATGCTTTGGTTTTGGTCTCGGTAAAGTTATGCCCTCAACATGTTTGATAAAATGCCTATGAGAGTGCTTTTACTCTATTATTTGAATTTAATTGAAACTATTGCATGGTATGGTTTTTTAATGGAAACTAAATTGGTTTAAATGGTTTTGAATAGTTTGAAATGGTTTTGAATGGTTTGGATGTTTTGGAATGGTTAAATGATAAGGCCTTGGTGGCTATGAAATTGTTTTGAATGAAAACCTCGCGGGGTACAAGAGAATTCCCCAATGAATGAAATAATGAAATAGGGTTGAATGATGAAATACTTGTGGGGTACACAAGAATCCCCCAAGTAAACCTAATAATGATGTACTTGCGGCGTACATGCGAATCCCCCATATAAACTAAATAAAGTAAAATATGGGGTACATGGGAATCCCCTAAGTTAGTCTAAGGACATTTCTTGCAAGCTATAGTTAGTATGACAGTATGACTACTTATAGACTTGGTTAATAATAAATGGAATGGTGGTTTGGTTGTGTGGCAATGGTTTTAATTGGGCAATAATGGCGGGGTGTGATAGCTTTCCATGAAGGTGCGAGTCCAATGGATGAACATTGGAAACTCATTTTGCTGACATGAGGAATTGTCATGGCGACTTTACACTTGAAGGATACATGGGAATCACCTAAAACCTGAATATACATATCATGGAGAGTGAAGGGTACATGGGAATCCTCTACTTCTATCGTATCTCCAATTTGTGCGGCTACATATATCGCTACCTATCTAGGGGGTAACAATGGACTCATATAGCCCTTGGATGGATTATGATGGTTAAGCTACACATACCCAAGTTAATGGCTTTAAGAGCATGCTAAACCTACTTCCCTTTCCTGGCATGGATTATATCTATATATATATGTATGTGTGACAGTGAATGCATATGGTTGGTTTACTTGGTTTTAAAGGATGGCATTATTTTAATCCTTGTCCTGAGTACTTGCTAGCATTCACCCGCTAATCCATCTTTGGGCGGCTATATCCCCACGCAATATAGGAATCAGGAATACTACTCCTTCTGCTCACTGATGAGATTCGGGAACAGTTGGTGTTGAATTGCTGTGGTAAGCTTCAACAGTTCAAAATGAATCCATTTCATGTTATGGATTACTTTACATATTATTTTTTTCTTTTAGACTATGGTTTTTGTCTATGGTCGGGGGCATGTCCTGACTAGATATTCGTTGGTTTGGTTTAGAGGCTTTGTATGGAGAACTATGTACTTGGGTATGGATTGATTATTTTCTCTCTATATATATACACATATTGGATTATCGATTTTGGTTTGGTTGGTTAATGTTGGTTATTGGATGGATTGACTTGGTTGAGTTGGTCTAGGAAGTAGACCCCAAAGTAATTATATCTTTAAATACATTATCTTGTTATATGTTCAGAGTTCATCTGACTCAGGGTATATGTTGGTTAGTTGGACTTGGTTATCGGGAGTGGTCTCTGATCCTGGTTGGACTTAAGATCGCCTATTACGACAAAGCCTCGGTTCAGGTCGTATCATCTTAATTTTAAAGGATTCACTAATTCTCTTAATGATTATTCTCTATTTGTGAAGAAATCTGACTCATCTATTTCAATAGTAGCAGTATATGTCGATGACATATTTTAACATATAATGACAATACAGAGTTGCATACATTGAAATTATTTCTACATGAGGTGTTTAGAATAAATAATTTGGGAGATTTACTTTTTTTCTTTGGTGTAAAGGTATTGAGGGAACCTTATGGCATCATACTTTCACAATGAAAATTCACAGTGGATATCCTAAAGGAATTTGATGTCACAAATATATCACCTATTTCATCTCCTCTTGATCCTATAGTAAAGCTAAGTTTAAATGATGGAGATGTGATACTGAATCCCACTATATATCGACATCTCCTTGGTAAGTTAATTTAGCTTACTCACATAAGACCAGATCTTCCCTTCACCATTCAACATCTTAGCCAATTCATGCAAGATCCTCGTTTACCTCATCTTACTGTCGCATTACGTGTTCTTCATTACTTGTCCAAGGATCCAGGTTTAGGCATTTTTCTCAATGCCTTTTCTTCTTTTGAGTTGCTTTCCTTTTGTGATTTGGATTGAAGAACATGTCCAAACTCAAGAAATTTTGTCAGTGGAATTTATATATCACTTGGGGATCTCCAATCTCCTGGAAGTCAAAGAACAAAACATCTATTTCACTTAGCTCCACTAAGGCTGAGTATCGTCCCATGAGGCACATGGTTACCGATCTTACATAGTTGGTCCATATCTTCCAATATTATTTCCTATGCCTCTTTATTTGAATATTTAGTCATTAATACACAATGCTAAGAACCCCGTGTTTCACGAAAGAACAAAGCATGTTGAGATTGATTGTCATTTTGTTCGACAAATGTTTTTAGATTGACTTATTTCACTTTAGTTTGTTCCATATTCCTCTGAATTACTAATCAATTCACAAAATCACTCACTGGTCCTCTTTATCACAGTGTTTTGGGCAAGTTATGTGTTCGTTCGTTCGTTCTCTCCAACTTGAGGAGGGGTATTAAGATACTGTATTTTGTTCATTGGACCGAGTTGGTTCACTTGTTTCATCATTCATTTGATGCAGTCTCAACGTTATTTGATGATGGATTAAATGCCTTGGGGCTACGTTAATAAGTTAATTTTGTCCCAAATTTAGCAGATCATGGCATATATTATGTTATATCCCTTTGTACACCTTAGGTAAATATTTTTGTATATCTTTATTAAGTAGAATCTCCTACATTATTTAGAAGTCTATCCCCTTAGTTTCCTACCTTATTTATAAGTGTATCCCCATAGTTATTTTGTACCTTATTTTAGGAGTCTTTATGTTTTTCTTACCTATACATATACATAAACATTGTACAAAATATGATTCATTCAAGAAAAAATGGAAAAGAAAATTTTCCCCAATTCCTTTTTTGCCTCTGTTTTCCCTAATTTTCTTTCAATTCTTACAATGAGATGCCAGCTTGAAAAAACACGCACCTTCATACACCATGAGAATTATAAAAGATTTAACTAATAGAACACTCACATATGCACTATAAAATGAAAAAAAAACCTAAATTATACTTTTATGAATTACTTTGAATGAACTACACATATAATTAAATTCTTAAAACATTGGTCTGTAATAACATTTTATCAAAGTTGCAACAATATCTATCCATATAACATATTTATTAGCTAGATTGAAATGCTATCGAAGATATATGAGTATGATAGAATGAAGTTCCACCGGCATGACTTCATTTAAGCATCTTCATTCAAGCTTCGATTCATAATAAAACTTATAAAAATAATAGTACAACATTAGATAAGAACCTGTGTAACAAAATAAACTGAGTATAGAAGTAAAGACACCGTTAACAGAAGCTCGAAATGGAGGCCCAAACTTAAACTCTAACTTATGAACCTTTTAAGAATACTCTCTTTTTCTTTCTAATTTTCTCACTCTCTTTGCTTTTTTTTTTTGCCTTCTCTATATATGCTTCCTGTGTTTCTCTCTTAGTATTGTTGTTGTTGTTGTTTTATTCTCTCAAAATTTACTATTTTCGGTCTATTTTTCTTCTCTGTTGTTGCTATATGTGTCTCTCTTTTTTCTTTTCTACATTCCTGTCTATCTTTTCCTTTCTCTTTTGTTCAATGTGTGTTGGTCTATTTTTGGTCTCTTTTGTATTGTGTCTATATCTATTTATGTATGGATAAATTATGCAGATGTTTTTGTGAGTGTGTCATGTTACTTGTGTGTGCATGGAGAAATATGTCTGTATTTGTGAAGAGAAAGTGGGTTAATATTGTTGTGGTGGTGTTGTGTTACTTGTGTGTGCATGGATTTAAAGATGGGTATTTTTTATAGGAGAGTGGGTAGGGTTGAGGGTGATGTTGGGAGTTGGGTAGTTTCATAGGATTTTTTTCCTCTTTTTGAATTAAAAAGTAGGTAGTAAATAGGAGTATTGGCTATTTATATTTTCTCTCTCTTGTGCTAAGCCTAACCATCATATTTAATTGATTTAATCCGTTCACCGATAATGGCCATTCCGTCCACTAGTCATCCTTTCATTGTGGCTGACCAACCATCCCTAGTAAATATGTAGGAAAACTTCCCTTCGCTTCCCCAAATTAAGAGCTTCATTCCTACTAATTTTCCTAACGACCCTAATATGGAGACCAATGCTCTATCTAACCAAATAATTTTTTTTGAGTTTTTTTAAATCTAATAGGATTCATGTTGCTGAAGGCAAAGCTACAAGTGGCAATGTAACTTATTTTGATTAAGGAGGTTAACATTGTAAATGGTATTCCTTGTGTGAGGTAGAATGAGGAAGAAGTGGATAGAATGAATGTCATTGAAGGACTTGAATTTGCAGTAGTTGGTAAATTCTCTTATAAAAGGTGACCGCAAAATTGGATTACTATGTAATCGACGTATCCTTATGAGATTTGATCAAACGTAGGATTTTGTCAATGTAATAGACAAGAATGGGTACTACATTAATGTAAAGGATGGATATTCACATAAAATGAGACCCCTAATCTCTGACAAAAAATTCACTATGGAGGAGGAAATAACTCAAGCCATGGCATGGATTTCATTCCCGAATCTCGAGCCTACTTGTTTTGTCAAAGAATCATTGTTTTCTCTAGCTACAGCAGTTCGAAAACCAATTCATTTAGACTTACCTACAATGAATAAAATAAGACCTAGTTGTGTTGAGGTTAAGGTCCAGGTAGACTTATTATCTAATATTTCTAGATACGTGGAAATAAAGATAGTTGATGATATCACCAGGAATTCAAGGATTGAGAAAGAATCAAATATGACTTTATGACAAAGTATTGCAAAAGATACAAACTTTAAGATCATGATGAGAAATAGTGCAGAGTACTACTTCTTGAATCGAAGATTCATAAAAAGAGCATTTCTCAGCATGAAGAATTGAGATCTAGGGCTGAAAAAAGCAGGAAGGCATGAAAAAAAGCACAAGAATAGAATGATAGTGAAGATTCACTAATAAAGGTTATTTTAGTGAGAAGCCTATTTCACCTACTAAAAAAATATGCTATAATAAACCTTTTAAAGCTTTAACATATGACAATGGTGACCCAAAAATAACAAGCCATGTAGTTGATACATCAGATAATACAGAAGAAGCTAGTAATAAATATAAGGAAAGAACGGAGAAGCAATCAACAAAGGACTGGGTTTCTAGTTCTTTCCACATTAGAGCGAATGTGACACCGTAGGTAATTGAACCCCAGACCCCCAGGTGATAAACTCTTGAATTAGAAAATTTATAAAGTAGAGTCAAACACTGCCAGGGCAACAACTTAGGTAATGAGTCATTACCTTATGTAACAAGTCATGAGGTGGGATTCATTGTCCAAATAGTGGGGTTGCCCAAGAGTTTTTCCTTGATCATGAGTCTTTACCATGACTCATGATGATTGAGAATTAGATATGATGAGCAACTTGTGGTCATAACAGTGAGCTATCAAGCTTTCAATCCTCAAGTATCAAGTCCAGGTAATGACCTGTGGTCAGTCGTCATGAGTCATTACCCGAGTCATGGTGGTTGGGTCATGAATTTCCTACACATTTTAACTAAGGTTATTTTGGTCTTTTCCTTCCTTCACACTATTATTACGACTTAAAACACATAATGGTCCTCATTATCTTTAGTTATTTAAATCAATACACTATTTTCTCCTCTTCAACTCCCAAGGCAAGAACATTAGGTTTTACAAGGTAATTAGTCATCCAAGCTCTAGACCTCAGATTTTCTTCCAATTTCTTTTGTATTTCAAGCATGTCTCTCATCCCTAACTGAAACTTTATACTATGGCATATGTTTTAGTCATTTTTCATGTGATTTAATTGTTGGGTTTGAAATTGGGTTGAGGGCTTTTGATGATTATCACTTGGATTATACTTGCCATATTTTACATGACGTGTGTATATTTAAATTGATTATTTCTGAGACTGAATGGGTTCATTATTGTGTAATTTGCAATGGGGAACATGGGTTTCCTTAAACTGATGGATTTTGGCTTGGTAATGATATTAACCTCAACCCACCTCCATGATTTTGGTTTTAAATGTAGAATTTACATGATTTAACTCACTTTTGAAATTATTGCATATCATTAATAGACAAATGGATAAAAACAGATTTGAAAGGCCTTGGTGGCCGTGGTTTTGGATTTTTAAAGGAACTTAAGAGTCAATTGGTTAATTGGAATGGATTGGCATTATTATATAAGCTTGCAAGCATAATTTGTATGACGAAACTAATCTGAAAATGCCTTAAAATAAGACTCATTGATTTATGATTGGGAATATATAAAAAATAGTTTAAATTTGGTCTTAAAGGGGGTAGTGTATCTCACAGTGAAGGTGGACGTCCCAAGGAGACCAATACTAAAAACCATATTTTCCGACATAGGGGTGAATATGACCATGTGCTTGGTTCACACATTATATTTTTGGGATGGATGAAGCCTTGAAGTCTCTATCTCTCCTTAGATTTCCTCAGTTCATTTGGCTAACACGTGTTGTGGTCTTTTCAGTAGGAAAAACTAAACTTATATAGCCCATGGTTGCACTTAGGATAGATAGAGCTACACAATCCAAGTTAATATCTTATAATCTCATGTTCATGACCCTTGCACCTATCCCAACATCCTATTATGTATATATGAACATGTGTGCATGTGGTTTTGATTGGTTTTAAAAATGGCATTACTCTATTACTTTTATTGAGTGACATGTCATTTCTTATTCAATTGACCATCCTTAGATCCTGTATTGTTTTATGATGTAGGGTTGTTTTTTTGTTACTCCTGTGCAGCATTAGATGATGTGGACCATTAGTTGAGTTGTTGAGAAGTGGTGAGCCTCCATCTTTTGGAAAGACTTGCCATTTCATTAGGTTTCTTTTTAGACTTTTGAAAATTGTGAACTCCATTTTGTTATGGTCAAGGGCATGTACAGGCCTAGATTGGTATTCTAGTTTAGAGGCTTTTGTGGACAAGTGTGGATTGGATGTTTGTTTGATTCATAGAGTTTACACTTGATTATCTATCTTTCTTATTACCATTTATGGTTATCTTCCATAGTTTATATTTATTATACTCTGAATGATAGGCTAAGAGGGCGGCATTCATCCCACGATGGGCTTGAGATACCCATCACAACTAGGCCCTAGTTTGGTTTTTCATAAGCTTGGTATCTAAGCATAGTTCAAGTTTGTTGGGTGTGAACAAAGTTGTGTTGAGTAGAGTCCTTTTTATGGATATGTAGCATGCCATACTTAGAATGGGAGACTATAAGGTATTTAGGAATGTTTTCCTTTCTTATCTTCCATTTTGGGCTATAGAGTCTAGTGTTATGAAACTTCTCTAACTTCTAGCTTACTTGCATTTTAGATCATGCCACCTCGAAGGTCTGATAGTTGTAGAAACTTTGCTAGACCCTCTGTCCTACCTAATGAAATTTTAGAGGGAACTTTCCATACTTATGGACTGCAAACTAAGTCAGGGTCCCTGCTCCTGACTTAACCTCTCTATGTGGGGTTCCACTAATCCCTACTAGTCCTCTTCAAGCTTTCCAGGCTAGTGATACTTATGACTAGATGTCCCAGGGTGATATCTCTAATGTAGTTCCACCAGTCAATTTATGTGCTTGCCTAACTGGTGGCCTTACAGTCTCACTAGTCTAATTATGTTGGCTCTGTTGCTCTTTCATCTGAGGTCACTCAGTTTGGCTAGTTCATGAGGTTGAATCCCCCAACCATTATAGTCTTTAAGGTTAATGAGGATCCTTAGGGGTTTATTGATGAGATAGAAAAGATCTTTATGGTGATGTACACAATGAATTCTAAAAGTATAGTGTTTGATGCATATTAGTTGAAAGGTGTTGATTATCCATGGTATGATAAATGGCAATCACTGAGGGGTGATGATGTTAAGAGGCCAGAGTGGAATGAGTTTTTAGGTGCTTTTCTTGATTACTTCTTTCCTTAGAAGTTGAGGAAAGCTAAGCCTGAGGAGTTTGTGAACTTGAAGTATGGTAAGATGAGTGTCAAGGATTATGTTTGAAGTTCCACCAGTTGTATCTCTATGCTCTTGAACTGGTGTCAAGTATGAGGTCTTGAATAAGGAAGTTTACTTTTGGGTTGTCTTGTGATTTGGTATTAAAACTCAAGGCTGCGATGTTGCATAATGATACAGACATCTCTAGGCTAGTAGTTTATATGCAGCAGGTAAAGGATGAAAAGAAAAAAACAAGTAGAGATAAGAGAGAGGTAGAATAAGAAGTTTAGGTTTAAGAGCAAGGTGCCAGTCAATGGAATAGTAGAAGAGATGGTAGACAGTGGACTAAGAAGAAGAATTAGGGAAGTTCTAATTCATATTCGATAGCTACTCAAGCCAGTGGAGCTCAGTCAGCCCCATCTTTTTATTTTTGTCGTTTATGTAGGCAGCTTCACCATAGGTATTGTGAGTAGGTGAGAAATTTGTGCTTTAATTATGGTCAACTTGATCATATACGGTGAGATTTTCCCTTAGGAAAAGTTGCCACTAGAGCCAATAAAGTCTCGATCGCCACTTCTTTGGCTCAAGCACCTAAGAAATCCATTTCAGGTACTGACACTAGCCTAAATCATATATATGCACTTGGTACTCGCAAAGAATCTGAGGCATCCCCCTACATCATCACTGGTATATTACAACTCTTCTCCTATACTATTTATTTTTTTCGTGATCTGAGTTCTATCCTTTCTTATGTGAACTCTTCTATGGCTGTGCACTTTGGTTTTGGTCTTGAAAATATTTCCAACCCCTTTTTGGTGTCTACTCTGATGGGTGATCTATAGTTGCTAGAAAATCTATAGGGTTTGTGTGGTGTCCATCTTTCACAGGGCGACATTAGTGGATTTTATAGAGCTTGATATGGAGGATTTTAATGTAATCCTGGGGATAGGTTGGCTTCATCTGTGCTATGCTTCTCTGGATTGTAGGACTCGTAAGGTCAGTTTTTACTTTCCTAATAAACCGGTATTAGAATTGGAATGGTGTTCCTTAGTTCCCAAAGAGAGGTTCATTTACTATCTTAGAGCTCAAAAAATAATTTCCAAAGGGTGTTTTCATCATCTTGTTTGAGTTAAGGATTTTAACTCTAAAGGCCCCTATTTGCAATTTGTCCTTATGGTTAATGAATTTCCTAAAGTATTTCTCAATGATCAACCGGTTATTCCTCCATATTGGGAAATAAATTTTGGGACTGATCTTCTATCGGATACCTGTCCTATTTCCATTCCTCTATATAGAATGGCTTTAGCTGAACTAAAGGAGCTAAAGAAGCAATTGAAGGATTTTCTTGATAAGGGTTTCATTCACACTAGTGTCTCTTCGTAGGGTGCTCCTGCGCTTTTTGTAAGTAAAAAAGATGGGTCTCTCCAGATGTGTATAGATTATCATCAGCTGAACAAGATTATAGGAAAGAACAAGTACTCTTTTCCTAGGATTAGTGACCTTTTCGTTCAGCTTCTGGGTGCTAGATATTTCTCTAAATTGGTCTTGGTTCTTTCTATCATTCGCTGAAAATTAAGGAGGTTAATATTCCCAAGACTACTTTTCGAACCCGATGGCCATTATGAGTTTTTGTTATGTCATTTGGGTTGACTAATGCTTCGGTTGCTTTTATGGATCTTATGAATTGGGAGTTAAAAAAGTTCTTGGATTTATTTGTTATAGTCTTCATTGATGACATCTTGGTGTACTCCAAGAGTAAGGAGGAGAATGCCAATCACCTCCAAATTGTGTTGCAGAATCTTAAGGACAAAAAATTATATGTAAAGTTTTGTAAGTGTTAATTTTGGTTAAGTACTGTGAATTTTCTTAGGCATGTTATTTATAGTGAGGGGATAAAGGTGGATCCACAAAAAGTTGAGGCAGTTAAGAAATGGCCTAGACCCATGACTTCAACTGACATTAGGAGCTTGTTGGGCTTAGTTAGTTATTATAGGAGGCTTGTGGAGAGTTTCTCGTCTATTGTTGCTCCATTAACAAGGTTAACTCAAAAAAATATTAAGTTTCTTTCATCCGATGCTTATGAAGGAAGTTTTAGAAGCTGAATGATAAGTTAAATCCTATGCCAGTCTTGATCCTACCAGAGGGTACTAATGGGTTTTTTGTGTAATATGATGCATCCCGTGTAGGACTAGGTTGTATCTTGATGCAGCAGGTAGGGTTGTGGCCTACATTTCAGGAAACTAAAGTTTTAGTAGATGAATTATTTGACTCGCGACTTAGAGTTGGTGGCAGGTGGTTTTACTTTGAAGGTTTGGCACAATTATTTATATAGGGTACATATGGATATCTATTAAGATCATAAGAGCTTTCAGTATGTGTTTACACAAAATGAATTGAATCTCAGGCAGAGGCAGTTGTTCGAGCTACTTAAGGATATGAGATAAGCCTTTACTACCATCTAGGTAAAGCTAATGTTGTTACTGATTCTCTTAGTAGGTTATCTATGGGAATCTTATCTCATGTTGATAAAGAGAAAAGGAGGTTGGTGAAGGATATCCATATGTATGCCAACTTGGGAGTTTGAATCTTTGACTCTAAACATGGGAGAGTGATTGTTCAAGAAATAATTAAATCATCTGTTGGTGTTGAGTTAAAAGAGAAGCAGGATCCCATACTTATGCAGATTAAGAATAATATGGGTCAGTATAAGGTTATGACTTTCGCGATTGGGGGAGATGGCAATATAAGGTATCAAGGTTGGTTGCGTGTTCCCGATGTTGATGGTCTGCGGGAAAGAATTTCTATTGAGGCTTATGAGTTTAGATATACAATTCATCCAGGTTTGACTAAGTTATATCATTACTTGAAGGAAATCTACTAGTGCAATAATATAAAGAGAGATATGGTTAACTTTTTGGCTAAGTGTACATTTGAGGCCTAGTCACATGCCTCACGAGATACGCTTTCCAGTATGGAAGTGGGAGATGATCAATATGGACTTTGTTATGGGTCTTTCATGGGATCGCATTCAATATGAATCTCTTAGGGTCATTGTGGAAAGGATGACTAAGCCTGTTCGCTTTTTTCCTATGAGAACTAATTACTCATGAGAGAATTGCAGAAAGTTATTTAGTCAGGAGATTGTTGAGTTGCACGGAGCGACGGTGTCCATCCTTTCAGATTGAGATACGTAGTTTTGTTCTCACTTTTAGGATTTGTTCCGAAAAGGTTTGGGTACTCAAGTGAACCTTAGCAAAGCTTTCCATCCTTAGATGGATGGACAAGCGGAACAGACTATTTAGACTTTGGAGGATATTCTAAGGGCCTGTGTGATTGATTTAGAAGGTAGTTAGGTTGACCATTTATCGCTTATTGAGTTTGCTTATAACAATAGTTACCATTCTAGCATTCGGATGGCTCCTTTTGAGGCTCTCTGTGGTAGGAGATGTAAGTCTCGTATTGGGTAGTTTAAGGTTGGTAAGTCTAGGTTGTTTGATCCTAGCTTCGTTCATCAATCTATGTAGAAGATGAAAGTGATTAAAGAAAGACTTAAGACTGCCCAGAGTCGCCAAAATTCATATGCGGATATGAGCGAAGGGAGTTGGAATTTGGGGTTATTGATCGGGTATTCTTGAAGGTTTATCCTATGAAATGAGTCATGAGATTTGGGAAGAAGGGGAACATCAATACCCATTACATTGGTCTATATCAGTCTTTAAGATGAATTGGGAATGTTTCTTATGAGTTGGATTTGCTTGCGAGTTTAGGTTCTATTCATCTTATTTTCCATGTTTCTATGCTTAAAAAGTTTTTGGCTGATCCTTCTTTGATTGTGCCTATTGAGGATATTTGTATGATGGATTCATTATCTTATGAGTAAGTCCCAGTTGAGATATTGGATAGGTGGGTTTGTAGATTGAGGGCTAAGGATATAGCTTCGGTAAAATTGCTTTGGAGGAATTAAAAGGTGGAAGAAGCTACATGGGAAGTTGAAGAAGATATGAAGGCCAAGTATCCATTCTTGTTCCTCGCAGATGAAAATGCTTGAAGGGTTATGTTTTCCCTCTTATTGCACTCTTAATTTTTCTGGAAATTTGGTTGTGAACTCTCTGTTATCGTGCTAAAGGAGCCCTAACTTCTCATTTAGTGATGAATAATCCTAGGGAGGGGGGGTAATGTGACACCTCATGTACTTGAACCCTAAGCCCCTTAGATGATAAACTCTCACAAATTTCTGAATTAAAGTCGAACACTACATGGACAATGACTCAGGTAATGAGTCGTAACCTCACATGACACGTTGGGAGATGGGATTCGTTGTTCGAATAGTAGGGTTGCCCAGGAGTATTACCTTGATCACGAGTCTTCACCATGACTCGTGATGATTGATAACGAGTCGTGATGAGCATCTCATGGTCATAACAGTGAGGTATAGGGTTTTCAGTCCTCAGGTAATGAGTCCAGGTAATGACTCGTGGTCATTCGTCACTAGTTGTTACCTTAGTCGTGACGATTACGCACATAATTTCCTACACATTTTAATTAAGGTTATTCTGGTATTTTCATCTCTCCACACTATTTCCACGACTTAAAAACACATAAGGGAAAAAACACATAAGGGACCTTATTATCTTCAGTTAATCAAATCAAAACACTATTTTCTCCTCTTTAACTCCCAAGGCAAGAACATTAGGGCTAACAAGGCAATTAGTCACCCAAGCTCTAGACCTCAAATTTCCTTCGAATTTCTCTGGTATTTCTTGGGTTTAGGGATTTTGATGGTTATCACTTGAATTATATTTCCCATTATACCTAAATTGATGATTTTTTGGACTAAATAGGTACATTATTGTGGCATTTGGAATCGGGAACATGGGTTTCCCTAAATTGATGAATTTTTTATTTGTAATGGAATTAACCTCAACCCACCTGCATGATTTTGGTTTTAAATATGAAATTTGCATTATTTAACTCACTTTTGAAATTATTGCATTACATTAAAGGTAAAATGGAAAAAATGGATTTAAACGGCCTTGGTGACCGTGGTTTTGGATTTTTAAAGGAACTTGGGAGGCAATTGATTAATTGTAATGGATTGTCATAATTTTATAAGCTTGCAACCATAATTGGTATGACGATACCAAGTGGTAATACTCCTTCATTTATGGTTGGAAATATGTGCAAAATGGTTTTAATTTGGGCTTAAAAGGGATTGTGTAGCTCATCATGAAGGTGGAGGTCTCGGGGAGGGGACCACTACTAGAAACTGCGTTATCCAGCATGGGTGTATACATGACTATGTTCTTGGTTCACACATCATATAGTTGTAATAGTTAGAGCGTCTTTGGCTCTCCTTCGAATTTCCTTGATTCGGGTGGATACATGCGCTAGGACTCTTTCATCAGGGGAAACAAAACCCATATAGATAGTGGGTTCCCTTAGGATGGATAGAGCTACACAGTCCAGATTAATATTTTATAATATCTTGTTTATGACCCTTGTCCCTATCCTGACATCTTCTATATATATATATATATATATATATGTGAACGTGTGTGCATGTAGTTTTGATTGGTTTTGGAAATGACACTACGTTATCACGTTCCCTGAGTTACATGCTAATTTTATCCCACTGGTTATCCCAGGATGCAACATCGTTTCATGATGTATTATCCTAGGGTTTTTCTGTTACTCTTGTGCAGCGTTAGGTAGTGTGGTGCGTTGGTCAAGTTTCTGTGAAGTGGTGAGCCTCCATCTTTTGAAAAACCTTTCTATTTCATTAGGTTTTTTAGATTTTTTGGAATTGTGAACTCTTTTCGTCATGGTCGGGGGAGTGTCTCAACCTAGTTTGGTATTCTGGTTTACAGGCTTTTGTGGATAAGTGTGGGTTAGATGTTTGTTTGATTTATAGAGTTTACATTTGATTATCTTTCTTATTAGTATTTTGGGTTATCTTTTGCTATTTATATTTATTATGATCTTTAGGAAATGCTGAGGGGGTGGTCTCCAACCCACGGTGAGCTTGAGATACCCATCATGACTAGGCCCTGGTTCGGGTTGTGACAACTAATGATCTTAAGTCATCATCTGTCGTTGAATAATCTTCATTATAGAAAGGTAGAGAAGTAGTAGATATAAGTGAGCAGATTTAAGATGGTTCAACATCTTATTAAATGAAGACACATGTAACTCCCGCAACTCATAATAAGGAAGATGGATTAGCACATAAAAAGAATCAACTAACACAGGATAAGGAAGATATTAGTACCTTGTGAATATGTTTGATAACATTGAAGAGGGTAGTAGAGATGGTACAACAGATAAATGTAGCCAAGAACAAATAAATAATAAGGTTCTCAAGCCAATCAGTGTATCTGTTGGTAAAATTGGTCAACAACTTGATGATGTTGTAGCGAGAAAGGCTGAGAATGAGTTTAAGAAGAAGATATGAGAATTATACCAGCTACCACACATGAAAAGGATGTCAAAGATTAACCTTGTAGAGATAATTCAATAACAAAGAATAATTCTATGGTCACAATTGATGTCCCACTAAATATTGATGATTCTCAGGTCTAGAGTTGTAACATTGAGTCACCAAATGTGGTCCTTCACAACATTATAGCTCATAATATTGAGGAAGTAGACTCATATGTGTAACTAGAAGATGGGAAAAAGTGTGTTGATTGCCAAGGTAAAGATAATGCTTTGAGATATGTTGATTTATATCCAAGGGATATGAAAGTCATCAAAACTGCAAAGCACGGAAAAAATAGATTAATACTGGGATGTCTCAACCTAGTAAAACCCAAGTAAAGAGAAATGGAGGATCACAAATGTCTGAAAATCAATGAAAGCCATTAATTGGAACATCAGATCTGTTAGATCACAAAATGCCTTTCAAAGAGTACAGATGCTACACAAAACCATAATTTTGATTTCATTGCTTTGCTTGAACCTTTTTAACATATAAGAATCATTAACAGCTATAGAAGTAGAATTTTGTTTTTTCATAATTGTTTTGGAAAGGTTTGGTTTTTTATTAATCAAAGATTTGATGCATCTATTATTATGGATAATGAACAACAAATTACTCTTCTTTAATGGTAATGTATTTTTTGTCGCAGTTGTGTATGCTAAATATGACAAGCATCAAATACTTCAATTATGGAATAGTTTTTTTTCTATATAAGATGGGGCAAGATTACAATGGATGATAGGTGGTGATTTTGATGTTATACTAAATAAAACTGAGAAGATGGTGGTGTTCCTATGGTAGCTGCTGATGTAGAGGATTTTTCAAAATTATTGAATCTTATGATTTAACAAAAATTCAATATAAGGAAAGCCATTTCAGATGGTGGAATGGTAGAGCTGGTCCTGACTACATTTTTGAAATGTTGGATAGAATTTTATTGCCTATAATTTTCAAAGTCTCTACTCACATATAGAAGGTTAACATCTCCTTAGAGATGGTTCAGATCATGCCCCTCTTATTTTAAACTATGAGAATAGAGCCATTAAATTTCAAAGGCCTTTTAAATTCTTGAAACTCTAGATATAACATAATGATTTCAAAGAGGTAGTTAAGAGTAATTAGGATGCTAATTTTTCTGATAATCCTTTTCTAGACTTTTAAAGAAAGATTAAGTAGGTTAAAAAAATCTTTGACTGTGTGGAGTAGGCAAGTATATGGTGATATATTTCAATAGTTAATCATTAGAGAAGAAATTGCTAGGGTGAATGAAAAATTATTTTTGGAAGATCTTTTTCAAGAGAATAGGATGGTAATGCAAATGGAAAAAGATGAATATTTCAGATATCTTCATGCAGAAGAAACTTTTTGGAAGCAGAGAGCTAACATAATTGGTTTGAAAGTGGAGATAGAAATACAATATTCTTTCATAGAATTGTGAATGAAAGGAGAATAGATTAAAGGTGTCAAGAATTACAAACCAATAGGGCTGCCGATTAGAAAATGATAAACTTTTTGCAAATGAGGTAGTTAATTCATATCAAAAGTAGTTGTCTACCTATGAGAGGGACGCCACAGAGTTTTCTCTTCTTAATTTCATCCTGGAGAAGGTTTTGGAAGAGGATAATGAGATGCTAGAGACTACCAAATAAAGCTGAAATTACAAAAAGCTATTTTTAGTCTTAATGGTGACAGTGAAAGTGGCCCAAATGGATTATCAAAGAGTTTTATAAGTATTGTTGGCATATAGTTGTAAATGATATTTTTAGAATGGTGGTGAGCTTTTCTATAGGTGATGCCCTTGCAAAATCTATCAGTCATACTAACTTGGTTCTCGTTCCCAAAAAAGAAAACATTAAATATATTTCGGATAAGAAATCCATTAGTCGAAGTAATTTTATGAACAAGATTCTTTCCAAAATTCATCATGATAGGTCAGAAAGAATTCTTCCTAGATTGATATCTCGTAATCAATCAAGCTTTGTCAAGGGCAGAAGCATTGTTGAAAATGTGCTTCTAGCTTAAGAATTAATTATCGATATAGCAAAAAAATAAAGAATACCCTCTAATGTTGTGTTTTAATTGGACATGGCTAAGGCATATAAAATAGTTTCATGGTGTTGTTTTGATGAAATTTCTCAAAAGAATGGGTTTCTTCAAAAAGCTGGTTGATGTAATTTTGAAATAATTATTACTCAATGCTTCTCAATGGGTAGTTAGTAGGTTTCTTTCATTCTACTAGGGAGTGAAATAGGGAGATTCTTTATCACATGCTCTATTTATATTGATTGATGAGGTCATGACTACGGCTTTGAATCATCTCGTTGAGAATGATGCTTATGTTTGATATGCGTTACCAAAGTAGAGCTCTTACATAAATCACTTGGCATATGCTGATGGCACTATAATTTTTTATTCTTCTAATGTCCAAATGGATAAAATAATATTGATTTTGCATAAATAAGTGAAGGAATCAGGGCAGGAAGTAAACAAGGAGAAAATCTTTTCCTATATGGATAAAGACACCCAAGTTGACACTTTAAAGCAAATGGAGCAGATTACAGGGATGGGGAAAGGTAATTTCCCTCTAAACTATCTTGGGTGTCCCATATCCCACTCAAATAAGAAAAAGGAGGACTTTGCAGAGTTAATGGATAATATTAAAAATAAACTTCAACCATGAAAAGGGTGATTACTATCTTATAGTGGAAATTTTTTTATTAAAGAGTGTCCTTCAGAGTGTTACCATATATATGCTTTCAACACTTGTTCGCCCTAAGAGTTTTTTCAAGGACAATGAAAGATTCTTTGCAAAATTATTTTGGAATAATAAAGAAGTGGGCAGAGATAAGCACTAGTCTGCTTATAAAAAAGTTTTTTCCCAAATAAGGAGGCTTGAGATTTAGATCCCTAAATGATGTTTCACAGGCTATGAATGCTAGGTTATGGTGGACATTTTAGACAAAAAGTAATTTATGGTCCAATTTTATATGGAATAAGTATTGTGAAAAATAAATCCCAACCTTAGTGCAATGGATAAAAGGTTCTCAAGTATGGAAAGCTATGTTGAGAAGTAGGGAATTTGTGGAAAAATACCTTTAATGGGGGCCAAAAATTTGCACTTCCACTGTATGGTTTGATAACTAAACTAACATTGGTCCATTATTTTTTCATCAATCTGATATTCATATTTGTCATCCTCTGAATGATGTTAGAGAATTCCTAAATAAAGAGGGTTAGAACTATGAGCTAATGCAGAATCTTCTCCCTAGATTATGTTAGAAATAACTTGGGATCTTTTTATTATGAAGAGGTAATGGATAAACCATGGTGGACTAAAATAGCAATGGAAAATTCTCAACCAAGAGTATTTGGGAACTACTTAAACAAAGAGTTGTAATGATAATCTAAAGACTATTTGGTGTAAGGGGATACCTTTTAAATACTTTTTCCTTACTTGAAGAATATTTCTAGGGAAATTACCCATGGCATCTCTAATGCATGAGTAGAGGTATGATATTAATGCTAATTGTGGTGGTTGTATTATTTCAACTTGTGAAACCATTGAACACCATTTCCTTAAAGATAAGGTTACACAATGAGTGTGATCACTTTTGTGGTGGGGCAGGTATTATTACTCAGAGATTCAACCTAAAGCAAAGTGTGAGAATGTAGAGACAACAAAAAGGAAACTATAGAATCCAGACTGTATTTTACACTACTTAAAAAAAAGAGAAAAATCAACCACAAAAATCGCCCACAAGGGGTTGGTTTTGCTCAATTTCCGACCTCAAAACTAACCAAAGTGTGTGATCGGTAAAATTGTGGTAGCTTTTTAAAAACCAACCACGTGTGGTCGTTTTTTTTAATTTTTTTAAATTCATTATTATTTTATTAAAATAGAAAAAGAAAGATTTTAAGAATAAAAAAATTCAAAATAAACTGACCACAGGTGGTCGGTTTAATTTTAAAATTTATTAATTAATTTTATTAAAACCAACCACTTATGGTTGGTTTTTATAAATATCTTTTAATTAAATTTTTTTTAAAAAGCTACCACATGTAGTCGGTTTTTTTGATAATTTTGTAAAAGAATTATTAAAAATTTTAAAAAAGCTACCACATGTGGTCGGTTTTTTTGATAATTTTGTAAAAAAATATATTTAAAATTTTAAAAAAAGCTACCACATGTGGTCGGTTTTTTTGATAATTTTGTAAAAAAAAAAAATATTGCAAATTTTCAGAATAAAAAAATTAAAAATCAAATTATTTACAATATAGCCCACCAATCACTTGCAAACATTGATTATTATCTACAATACATCCCACCAATCATATATATGTAATCAACAAACCAGGATAAGAATACAAACATTATTTACAAAATTTATCGAGGTTCCGAATTCAAACTATAAAACATACAAAATTCTAAAAACTAGGGCTGGGCATATTTTGGTTTAAACCCAAAAACCAAACTAAAATTTAATTTTGGTTTGGTTTTTTAGTTTTTCGGATTGGTTTTGGTTTCAAATTTTAGAAATTTGGTTAAACGGTTTGGTTTTTGGATCTACAAAAAAAGAATTCGTATAAACCGAAAAACTGAAATTATATAAATAATATATTATAATATATATAATTTAATATATATGTAAATATACTAAAAATATAATATAATCTGATATAACATATAAATACATAAATTATAATCATTTAGTAACTCTAAATCCTAATATACTGCTTTGCTTTAGACCCTATCATTAACATGAAGGCTGCAGCAGCGCTCAACCATCCTCAGTTCGTCAATTCATTTGAAATTTCAATATCGCCAACGACAGTCATTTGCTCAGTTAGTCACTGCCATCGGCAGTCACTGCCGAGTGCGGCCACTGCCCTCATGCCAACGGCGATGACTCAGGGAGGTTGATATTTATGGTTATTTCATGCATGTTGAATTAATTATATTTGGGAATGAAAAATAGGTTGAAAAAAAGATTATTTTTCTAGAAAAATCACCAATTTTAAATGCTCAATGCTTTAATCTTTAAAACCGAAATAAAAATCCGAAATAACCGAACCGAATTTGTAAAAATCGAATCAAACCGAAATAATTTTGGTTTGGTTATGGTTTTCATTTTCGTCAATCCAAAAATCAAAAAACTGAATCGATATTCAACAATCAAACCGAACAAACCGAATGCCCACCCCTACTAAAAACTACAACTCATCATCCGCATCTTCATTCTCAACCTCATCCATTCAATTATCGATATGTCGTTGATATATCCAGCTATAATCAGATTCCATCTACACAATCAATCACGTTCAAGTGATTAGTTCAAGTCACAAAAGTTCATATTTCAAATACCTACACCTAAACATTTTCAAGTAACTAATTCACTTCACACGTTACCAAACTAAACTTAATTCAAAATGAAAAAATGTACCTACACTTAAACATTTTGAAGTCACTAATTCACTTCTCAAGTGACCACACTTTACTAAAATCGAAACGCAAGTTCACATTTCAAGTACCTAATTTCAAAACAAAAGTCACTATTCCATAATTCAAGTAACGACACTTAAACATTTCAAGTCACAAAGTTACTTCAAGAGTTACCTAACAAAACTAAATTCAAAATGAAAAGTTCACATTTTAAGTACCTACACGGAAACATTTCCAAGTCAGTAATTCACTTCGTAAATTACCAAACTAAACTAAATTTAAAATGAAAAGTTTACATTTCATGTACCTACACTTAAACATTTTCAAGTCACTAACTCACTTCTCAAGTGACCACACTTAACTATATTCAAAATATGATATCAACCTTTCAAGTAACCACACTTAAAACATTTTCGACACTAATGCACTTCTCAAGTGACCGCACTTAACTAAATTCAAAACACAAGTTAACATTTCAAGTACCTAAACTTAAACATTTTCAAGTCACTAACTCACTTCTCAAGTGATCACACTTAACTATATTCAAAACACAAGTCCACCTATCAAGTAACTACACTTAAAACATTTTCGACTCACTAATGCACTTCTCAAGTGACTATACTTAACTATATTCAAAACACAAGTTCATATTTCAAGTAACTACACTTAAACATTTTCGAGTCACTAATGCACTTCTCAAGCGACTAAACTATATTCAAAACACAAGTCCACATTTCAAGTAACTACACTTAAACATGTTCAAGTCACTAACTCACTTCTCAAGTGAACACACTTAACTATATTCAAAACATGATATCAACCTTTCAAGTAACTATACTTAAATATTTTCGACTTGCTAATGCACTTCTCAAGTGACCGCGCTTAACTAAATTCAAAACACAAGTTCACATTTCAAGTACCTACACTTGAACATTTTCAAGTCACTAACTCACTTGAGAAGTGAGTTAG
>NW_025831672.1:828517-832040 GCF_002878395.1 Capsicum annuum | reverse complement strand
ATTCAAAACACAAGTTCACATTTCAAGTACCTACACTTGAACATTTTCAAGTCACTAACTCACTTCTCAAGTGACCACACTTAACTATATTCAAAACACAAGTACACCTTTTAAGTAACTACACTTAAACATTTTCAACTCACTAATGCACTTCTCAAGTGACCACACTTAACTATATTCAAAACACAAGTCCACATTTCAAGTACCAATACTTAAACATGTTCAAGTCACTATCTCACTTCTCAAGTGACCATACTCAACTATATTCAAAACACAATTTCATAATTCAAGTAACTACATCTAAACATTCCAAGTCACTAATTCACTTCACAAGTGGCCAAACTTAACTAAATTAAAAATACAAGTCCACTTTTCAAGTACCTACACTTATGCATTTTCAAGTCACTAACTCACTTCTCAAGTGACCATATTTAACTAAATTCAAAGAACAAGTCCACATTTCAACTGCCTACACTTAAAAATTTTCAAGTACTTATTCACTTCTCAAGTGACCACACTTAACTAAATTCAAAATACAAGTCCACATTTCAAGTACCTTAAGAAAAAATTCCTTTAAAGTCCCTACACTTAACCATTTTCAAGTGACTAAGTCACCAACCAAACTACTTTCAAAGCACAAAATCTCCTTTAAAATCCCTACACTTATCCATTTTCAAGTAACTACACTTAACCATTTTCAAGTCATGTACTAGCATTTCAAGTCACTACACTTAGCTATTTTCAATTAAGTAATTCACATTTTCAAGTCACTATACTTAACCATTTTCAAATAACTGCACTTCTATATGTATCCATTTTCAAGTAACTAAACATAACCATTTTCAATTTAGTACTACACATTTTGATACAAGAATGACCAGCGACCAACAACACACCAAAACATACATCAAAAATAGTCCACAAGTTCAAGAGAACCGAGACGACCGTGATGGCTGAGCAGTGATGACACCGCCATTGATGGTGAAGAGGTCTTAGAGGGAGAGAAGTGCAGAGAGAAGTATAAAGAGAGGAAGGAGGCGGATGATATAAGGAGATTGCTCCTTAATTTGCACACAATCTGGTTCAATATTATTCAAATAATTATGAAAAACTCAACTAAGTACAAAAAATCACCTATACATGGAGAAATCAAGATTACACGTTGAACTAAATACTATTACAGTAACAGTTCACGAATCCACAAGTCATATCTTAGGGCAAATGAAAATCATACAAAAATACAACTTTTACATATATCGATATAGAATATAAACAAACTTGAAATTAGAATAGGGGATTGACAATCAAAATCCAGTGGATTTGGTCATTTAAAAAGAAGAAGGATGGAAACATATGTTAGTTAACAGATATAAATAAACATGCATTCAAAACAATCTAGTCAAAATGATAGCGCAAATGTCATGTATTTTTGATATTTCTCCCACAATGCTAGTTTAGGCACATAACGACACATAAAAATTGGAGGATTTAACTCAAAGCTCATAATTAGATCTTAATAGGATCGTTCACAAGAGAAAATAGATAAAAAAAAGAGTATGAGTTTAAATGGAATAGCAAACCTGAGACAGATTCTCTCAGAATTTGTCATTTTCGATGAGAAAAGGCCTACATGACTGGTTCGCCACTGATGGAGGTATGGGGATGGAAAGAAAAAGCTAGCGACGATACTAGGTCGGCTCGCCGCTGATGATAGTGGTGGCTGCGGCGCTGGAGGGATGACGCTATGACTGGTGAGGTTTGGTCGGAGGTGGAGCAGTGAGGAGGGAAGAGAGGTGCCGACGGAGGCTATTTCGTTAGAATGGAAGGATGGCGTTAGTGACGACATTAGAGAGAAGAAAAAGGAGGAGGAGGGGGACCTCATGGTAGTGTTAGAGCGGCGTTATTATCACTGCTGAGGGAGGTAAGAGGGAGAGAGTCTAGAGAGAGAGACCAAGAGAGGCTGCCTCTTTTTTTATTTTTTGGAAATCAAGGATTAGGGTGAGGTTGTTTTTAATAAGGAAAGAGGTAGATCAAACCTCAGTCGTTAGATCAATTTTGATCAATGGCTAGGATTTTAAGATCATATGAGGTTAGAATGTGGCTAGAATTACAAGCAATTAGGCTAAGATTGTAACAAATGGCTAGAATTACAAGAAACTGGATTAAGATTGTAATGGACTGAGTAGAGTAGGCTATAATTGTAAGAAATTGAATAAAATTGGATTAAAAGGTAAATGAATTAGGAAAGGTAATTTTAATTAGGCTGTTATTTAAATATGTAATAATAATAATAATAATAAATAATGATAATAATAATTAAATAACAATAATTTAAATAATAATAATAATAATAATATAAATAATAAAAAATAAAAATATATATGCTAATAAATAATAATAAAAATAATAATATCAATAAATAGTATTAAATAATAGAAAACTTAGACAGTGTATTTGCAAAAAATGTGAGTGCGTACAATTACGTGAAAAAGTAATTTAATTAATAAAATTATGTAAAATATTGTATTTGAATTAATAAATCATAAAATGATATCAAAAATTAATAAAGTAATTTATATATATTTAAATCACGAATGTGACACGTCGACAAGCTGTTTGATGCAAGAAAAAAAGTGCAAAAAATAATAATATTTAAAAAATTAGTAATTTTGTTAAAATAGCAGCCTAAATGTAGTATCGGAAGGTCAAAATTGGGTGTCAGCAACTATTGAGATCTAGAGGTCGAGAATTTAATTATGATTTGACTAAAATTTAAAAATTGAATTACAAATTGACTATGATCGTAATAAATTGACTAAAATTGTAATGAATTAAATAAAATAGGCTAAAATTGTAAGAACTTGGATAATATAAAATAGTAAATAATATAATAAATAATAAATATTAATAATGGCTGAGACCTAAATATTAAGATTTTGATTAAAATTAGATGAAAAATTTAATTTAGTCTAATTAGATACAATTTAGCTAGAATTATAATAAATTGGGTAAAATTAATTTAAAATTGTTATGAATTGGCACAATTGAGTTAGAAAATACACAAATTTAAAAAATGTCCGCTATGTCAATAATAGATAATGTAGTTTGTATAATAATTGTGAATGTGTATGTTTACGAAAAATAATAAAATATTATATTTGAATTGATTAATCGTAAAAAATGGTAAGCTTATAACTGTAAACCACTCTGATTACTTCCTACACCTTTATATATATATATATATACATACATACATATGTCATTAATATACCTTCGCTGTATAATATGCATATATATATACCTATATATACACACACATATATACACTATCGACTATATCAACTTCTAAATGCGTACTATATCTATCAAATACGTACACAAGTATATTATCCAATAATATAATGCGATGTTCTTCTTATACCTACTCAGATGAGTGATCGATTAATTATATTTGATTATCTTAATACAATATTAGGTTTTGACTACATCGTTCATCAATTGATCACTAGATAATATATATATA